>NC_056631.2:23029051-23201551 GCF_002870075.4 Lactuca sativa
GTGCAATCAGCCGAGCTTAAGTAAATTTATCCCAAGATACCCATACATGTTATGATATGTTATGATGTGATATGATTATGAAAATTGCATGCTATATTAGGGCTAAGGATCTAGGAGGATGCCTTATATGCCTATTGTATGTGCTTGTAGACTTGCATGCTAGTACTGATCAGTCAGTGATAGGATAGCCTATTTAGGTTATGCCTGATTCTATGAGTCTTTTAATTGCATGTACAGATTCCTGATTAGAGGATAAAATGATTTGATTGGAATACGATGGTTAGATTTTCCATTGTCTGAATGCTGCTTGCTTTGTGCTTTGTGGGACTCTTAGTAATGTGAGTTAGCTATTAAGTGAATATGCTAAGTCACATGTGGCACAGGCTGGATAATCTCATAGTGATAGATTTGACCCTATTGCGCAGCTCTTGTCTGAGTCCAACCGTTCTAGGGATAGGTCTATTACTCGAAGGATTATCTGATCTCTATTGCATGTGGCTATATTCATGAGGTAGCTAGTTGACATTATTGGGAATCTTTCAGCAGCTGAGGACTAGGTGAGTTCGGGAACCTAGAAAAGCCTAGGATATATTTCAGTGAGTTAGTAGTGAGGCTCAGTTAGACTTGGGTGTACCAGTTGAGGAAGTGACTTGGATGATCCGGGAGGATTGCTGAGGAAAGTATGGATAGGTGTGGAAGGTAGTATTGGGCCCGTACTACTGAAAGCACAGGATCCATACTCGAATCAGTGAGTCTTGGAGAATCTAAGAAGTTTCAGGGAAGAGTTTGTGCCTAGTTTGGGGACAGAGGATGTTCCAGTTGTTGCAGCTTAGCCATTGGCAAGCAAGCTAGTGAGCGTAACAGGGTGTCAGACCCTGAAGGATATGATTTCCAAGAGTTGTAGATGCGGGATCGATTTGGGAGCACCCTGGTAGAGAGGTGTGTGTCAGGTGTGTATAGTAGAGGGTCCCGGGAAGAGACCCATGGCTTCTGATCATCGGGTGAAAGGCCGACAGGGCCTGAGTCAGTGCAGTGCATACGAGAAAGTGCACGAGGGAGTTTGTCACTCCAAGGGTTTAGGCTGCTACAGGTGTGGCAGGGTTGGTCATGTCTGCAGAAGGTGACTAGTATTTCCCCAGACGTTGCGAGTATGTCATCTTCTATTTCTACTAGATGGATGTTGGGGATACGTATCGCGTTGGAATTGTGAGTGAGTTTGGATAAGTCAGACCTCGAGTCGGTTTTTCTGCTATTATTTGGGTTACCAAGGATCATATATGCCATCCTGCATGCCGAAAGGTCCTTGATGAATCCAAAAAGAGACGCATCTTGCAGAGTGGGTTCCGCGCATACCGTTATCATTTCGGATCTTTGTCGGGATCTATGCAGGAGTATTATTTAGAGGATACTCGATCAGGGTTGGAGTGATTGTTCTCCAATGAACTCAGCGCTCAAGGGTTCTATCATTGTTCAGGTATGGTCGGTAATTGTTTATGGATGATCAAGAGAATTGTATTTTAGCATGAGCTGTGTTCGGTTAGAGTTCAGTGGTACTGCATGATTGGAAATGAGAACGAGGATTCGTCAGCTAGAGTGAAGATTAAGGTCTTCAGTGAACAGCATGGGAGAGGGTCTGAGGTATCAGACTGTACCAGATTCAAGAGTACTCTTCAAGGTTTCAGAAGATGGGTGATCATAAGGTTTGACTGGTAATTGATCGTTAGCATTGGTAAGCTCAGATTGTCGACAGTGGACTAATAAGAAGTAAGAAGGATTGGGGATCCTTCAATTCTGCCGTACCGTGAAGAATTAGTTGAATCTAAGTGGGGGAGAAACTTTTTATAAAGTTCTCCAAATGTGAGTTCTGGTTGCGCGGGGTGTAATCTCTTGGGCACCTTGTTAACCAGAAGGGTATTCTAGTTGATTCGGCCAAGATAGAGGCCATGATATAGTCGGAAATTCTAAGGTCCCCATCCGAGATTTAGAGTTTCCTGGGTATAGTATGTTATTACCGAAGACTTACAAGGGCCTTTTCTGAGATTGTGGTTCCTTTGACCCGAATGACCAAGAAGTCGATGGCCTTTCGTTGGGGGCCGAGCAGGAGGCAGCCTTCGAGGCTCTCAGACAGCAGTTGTATGAGGCACTGATTCTCACCTTGCCAGAGGGTGTAGATGATTTCGTGGTTTACGGAGATGCTTTGATCACGGGCATGGGTACGGTACTGATACAATGGGGTCACGTGATAGCAGGTTTCGGGAACCAGGTTAGAGTTCTGGTTAGGACTCGAGTTCAGTTGAGGGTTAGGTCGAGTGCGTGTTCGACCCGGGTTGGAAAGTGTTGTAAGACTATGGGGGTAGCCGTAGCATTCACTAGTGATCAGATGGTGTTAGAGTGTTGTAAGTCTGCGGGTGTAGCCGTAGCATTCACTAGCAGCAGATAGTGTGAGGGGTGGTGTAAGTCTGCGGGTGTAGCCGTAGCATTCACCAGGTTGGCAGATAGTGTTATAGTGTTGTAAGTCTGCGGGTGTAGCCATAGCATTCACTAGCAGCTAGATAGTGATAGAGTGTTGTAAGTCTGTGGGTGTAGTCGCAGCATTCACTAGGTTGGTAGATGTCATGAGTGTGTTGTTGGAACACGAAAGGAACAGTAGTACCCACCAGTTCGGGTGTAGCGGTAAGGATAAGGAAATCCACGGATTGGATTTCGGAATTACCCAGATGGATAGATCTGGTTGAGCCAGTGATAGGACTGTAGGAGCGCCACTACAGTTATGGGATCAGGAAAGCGATGGACTGTATAAGATTGCTTGTGAGATAAGGCTACCATTGGTCAGATAGCAACTACTTCCAACCTTGGATTTGATGATGACAGGATTCGACGTATGGATTCGATCGGTTAGATCAGAAAGTTGTTAGAGTCACAGTGGCATGATAACTAGTTGCAACTAGTTCCAGAGGAGAATATCGTTCAGAAGTTTTGTGAGGCGACTAAGTGGGAGTCCTTTGGCTCCGCAGCCGGGCCGGAACCCAATTTTCCAGATGATTGGCGAGTGAATTGAGACCCAGTAGGTCTCGGTAGCTTGTGGGAAGCAGCCATGTGGCAGCATACTATTTTAGGCAGTTCAGCGTTCGGGCACTTCAGCGTCTGGGCAGTGTTAGTATTGGTGTTTGGGGTTGCAACTACTCACGGAATAGCCGGTAATTGGGGAGTGACAAGTCACTCACAACAGGAGTACCTGGGCCTTGGCCAGGTACAAGTGATCTGCAGAGATAATTAGGTCTATGATCCTGTTTTATAATGGGAACCTCGAGTTACCAGAAATTGAGTAGCCATTTGAAAAATAAAGTGGACTGGGTCCAACGATATTGATTCAGTATGAGTGGTCTGCTAGGGATTTAGACCATCTTGAGAAAGCAGATTCAGATCGAGTAGATGTTACCTAATCGCGAGAAATTTGTTCATTTACGGATTGTAGGGCTTTACGAGGATTGGTCATGGCTACCCTGGGAAGGCTAGGGTGTGCCCGGGAAGATGACTATGTTATTAGAGTGACTTGGTATGTAAGGATTGGTAAGGAATGATTTCGAGGACGAAATCCAATTCAAGTGGGGGAGAGTTGTAAAACCCCGTTTATTTATTAAATAAATTAATTAATTAATGAATGGCTTGTAGTCCTAAAGTAAATAATTATATATCAAAGGATGGTTAGAAGGGCTAATTATCATAGTTTTAGAAGTTGGGGGTTAAAAGTGTAAGTTTTGGATGGGTTCCGTAAAGAATAATGAGGGCAAGGATTACTTGGTAATTATTGGGACCTCATTTGGAAAGAATTTGTAGAGGAGGGACTGTTTTAGTAAAAATCAGACCTGAATACTAAAGGATTTAATGCTTAGCGTTTATATGGTAAATATAGGATCTTTTTCGAGATAAATGGGAGCTGGAGGGACCAATTTGGTCATCATGGCAAACTCATATAAGGAGCCGGTATATAAGGTTATGAAACCCTAACCCTATAGACCCATTGCAGCCGTCACTCTCCCTTTTCGCATCCGGCGCCACCATCCACCTTGTTCACTTTTCCGATCGTCTGGCACCATCAGCGTAGTTCTCATCACCGGAAGTATTGAAGACCGACAGAAGATGGGAGCAACCGCTGCATCAGTCGACAACGAAGCTGGAAGACAACAACTGCCACTACTTCATTTCCCCCGAACCGACACCGTCGTGCCTTGCTGTCGACGAGAACAAGATCTATCGGCGAAGTGGTGAGCGCCGCTGCTATCTCTCCGTCGCCATCCTCTTCTTCTCGTTTCTTGTCGCTATCATCAGTCGCATTCGACTATTGTTAGTGTCGTGTTGACCACCACCACTCAGGAACTCGTCCCACAGCAGCCAAGAACAACCTTCATTCAGTTTCCGGTTGAGATTCACCACCGAGGGGCCAGCAGCGGGGTTTATTCGTCAAGGTCTGTCACAGTGATCTTCGGAGACACATGTGTGTGTGCTCGTAGCCGGAAAGCTTGGAAAGCCACCATGGCTGCCAACCATGGTGGCTGTTGCCGCTAGTTCCTTTTCTACCGCCATAAACCACCATGTGTGTGTGTGTCTTAGTGGTTGTGTGTGTTTAGTCGAGATTAGCATTGTAAAATGTAATTGAAAATCAAAATAATGAAAAGAATCTCTAACCACCACCGTGAGGTGGTGGCTGCCGCCACCGGCCGCCGTGTCGGGTGGCGGCGTGCTTAGTTGTGTTGGGATTGCCAGTTTGGGGATGTTTGGACAAGGGACCAAAACCCTAATGGGCCTAATGAAGCTTAATGGACTCTAATGGACCCAATAAAACCCTAAGGACCCAATAAAACCCTAATGGGCTTGATGACATTCTAGTGGGCTTCATAGGCCCAATAAAGCCCTAAATGACCTAGAAGCCCAACAAGTTAATAAATGGGTTAGTCTTTGGGTTGGAAAACACTAATGCCAATTAAACCCTAATTTTGAGAATTAATCGGGACACACAAGAATTATTTAATAACTTGAGATATTAAATAATAAACTTTGGCAAAGACTAATCTAAGCGATAATGGACTTAATGGATTAAATCCTTAATGGATTAAGTCCTTAATGGGTTAAGTAGGAAACTTAACCCTAATCATCATTTTATGTGAAACACTAATTTCACTTGGGTTTATTGTTGGGCCTTTATTTTGGGCCTTGAGGGTTGGGTAATTAGTGGGCCATCCAAAGTCAAGCCAATGAACTAGAATAATTTAATGGGCCTAGGGTAAGGCCCATGTAAGGGGCTTGGGCCCAATTTGGAAAATTAGGCCATAGATGGGCCTTAGTTTGGGCCTTAATGAGTATATGATGTTGGGCCGTAGAATGAGACCATGTATAGGCCTAGGCCCAATTTGGAAAATTGGGCCATGTGTTGGGCTTTGATTCCTAGTTGACTTTGGGCCTACGAATTGGGCCTTAGGCTTGAATAAGCCAAGCTTGGGCTAATGTAATTACCCAAAGTAAGTGTTTATGGTTATGTAGTGGGACCCAATTATTAATTGGGTGATGTTTTGATATTGACAGATCGGGAATCTGTCAGCCAGCAGCTGGGGTTGAGTCTGCGGGACTTCAGGAGTGTGGGATTATGTCTACGGGACTTCAGCAGTGTGAGGTGAGTTACCTTCCAGTAGCGGTGGGTCTATGGCCACAATGTCGGCCCATCAGTAGGAGTTGTTGTTAGATGATTGTCTTTGTCATAATTGTCTATGTTTGCTACTACCTGTTATGTTATGTGCTAGCATGATATGATGTTATGTGATAGTGGGTGAGATAGTCCCCAGGTTACCGGTCCATAGGGCCGAAGGGGCGGTCGTGCCCAGCCATGCTAGATAGATTATGTGATATGTGTTATGTGGTAGTAGTAGGGGGTGAAATAGTCCCTAGAATCCGGTCGTGAGGACCGAAGGGGTAGGTCGGGCACCCAGATATGCCCGGCAGTATCCGGTCGTAAGGACCGAAGGGGAGACCAGCACCCAGATATGCTAGTCAGTATCCGGTCGTAAGGACCGAAGGGGAGACTAGCACCTAGATATGCTAGTCAGTATCCCGTCATAAGGACCGAAGGGGAGGTCGAGCACCCAGATATGCCCGGCAGTATATGTATGTTATGTGATTATGTGGTATGTGGTACAATGGGGGAACTCACTAAGCTTCGTGCTTACGGTTTTCAGTTTGGTTTCAGGTACTTCGTGTTTCAAGGAAAGGAGTCGGCTTGATCGCAGCGCATCACACTATGGTTTTCCGCACATGAGATCTCTGGGATTACACTCTGATATTGTTTTATAATAACATGTTTGATTATTTCTACTTTGGTTTTGACATGACATGATATTACAAATGTTTTATTACACTGTTGGTTTTATAATGATCTATTTAAAAATGAAATTTTTGGCCTGTATTTTTGGGATGTTACAGACCTACATGTAATCTCATAATCTTTTCAATTTCATTCAGTTTTATGTTCATACTCTCTGCAACTCCATTCTTTAAGGTGCTTATGGCACCATCTTTAACATTATGATCACATTCACAACACAATAATTAATAATAACCTTGTTGTTGCACTCACCCATATAATCAAACTTTAAGCATTTGATCTTGACATTTGTTTCATTTTAAACATCAATCTTCCATTTCTTGAAGACGGTGAAGACTTCAGATTTATTTTTGAGAAAATAAACCCATACCTTCTTCATGGAGTTATCTATGAAGGTAACATAATATTGAGGCTATCCTATAGAAGAAGTAGATGTGAGCCCGTAGACATATATATATATATATATATATATATATATATATATATATATATATATATATGATTAAGTTCAAAATTATAGATCATTGGTGCTTGTCATATCTTTGTAAAAGTAACTTTATTTTTCTTTCCAAGAACACATGGCTCACAAAATTTCATTTTGGCACTTTTTAGATCCTAAATTCCACCTTTAGAAGCCAACATTTCATTCCCTTCTCACTCATATGCCCAATCTTTGGTTCCATATAGTATAAATCATGCAACTTCAATTGTCGAGTTAAATTTGTTTGTAGAAATTAAAACCATATACAAGGTTAATTTCTTATGATCTCGAGTAACCACAAGGCTTCCTTTTGTAACCTTCCACAAGTGATTAACAAAATCAAAATGCTATCCTTCTTCGTCTAGATACCTTATGGATATTAACATTCTCTTCAAGTCTAGGATATACTTGACTTCTTTTAATGTATAATTCGAACTCGTCATGACAACATCCCCAACTATGATTATATCTAGGCTCTTGTTATATGCAAGTCTCACTTTCCCAATGTAATTCTAGAATTTTTATATTACCTCTCGACAATATATTGCATGAAACATAACCATTATAACAAATCTTAAGTTTACTCTTTAACTTGATATTATCATAAACAATCAGGTATGTTCTTTTACACATAATTCAGACATCATCAAATAACTCGCACAAAACATATATTTAATACATTCAAACAATACTTGTATTAAAACCATGTTCATGAAAGGGACTATGCACTCACTTGATAAGACAATGCTCGGACAGCACTTCGGCTCTAAAAGTAGTATTCTTTGGTGAAACCGGGAGGCTTTCTTGAAAACCGGATTTCTCGCAGGCAGAGTTTTGACTTGAGAACTCTGTTTCTCGGGATCTTCGGGGCTTCGGGACTCACTTCGAGTCTCGTGATGATACCGGAGCTTCGGGGGTATAAATTTCACGTAAATCGAGGTGATACGGGTGAGAGAAAAGAGGTTGATCAACCTTAAAGGTGTTGGATTAATGTCTAAGTCCATAACTATATTTGGTAAGACTTGACCCGACCCGGCATGGTCCATTTGGGTTGCATACCATCATGCACTTGGATGAGAGAAATAAGACACTTATGGTTATTAATATATTATAAGTTCTAGTATATTAATAATAAGAATAATAAGATTATTTAATTAGTATTGATCAAGAATTAATCTAGGATTAATTAAGTGATCAAAAGAAGACTAATTAAATATATGGGTTGATTGTGTAAATCATCCATACTTGTATAGTAGGCTAATGCTCCATGGATAATCAAGTTGGGCTAAAACCCATAGGATGGTTCATGGATGCTCCATGGTGTATTTGAACCCATGGATCCAAGGAAATGGAAAGTCATGACAATTAGGGTTTGCCCTAATTGTAACACTATATAAAGATATTATTCTTGGCAAAATGGGTGACTAGAATCACACTAGTGTGTGAAGTAAAAGGGCTAGCCGATTTTGATGAGTGTAGAATTCTCTCAAGTCATTCCATGTGTATTTGGTGTTGTGTGAACCATTTGAGGTGTCACACTTGGGGCACTTGGCACTCAAGCTTCATGAAGACTTTCTACACCAAAGAGGTATGTATTCTATCTTGCTATAGTTATTGTTTTGTATGCTAGATTAGGATAATACCTTCGAAGTTCTTATTTGCATGTATAATAGAGAAAACATAGATCCAAGGTATTTAGGGTTGCATGTACACTTAGGAGTGTTAGAATGCTCAAAACCCAACAGTGGTATCAGAGCCTAGGCTTGTTTTCTTGTTATACCTGCAATAGAAGCTGAAAAAACGAATCTGGTGCTGTCTGGCCATCAGACTCGGCGAGTCCATGCCTAAAAAGTGATGAATTCGATCCAACTCGCCGAGTTGGTTCATGCACTCGACGAGTTGGACCCCCAGACAGCATATTTTCGAGTTTTTTGGCTAGAAATGGACTAGGAACATTACCCTAAGTTGTTTTTGATCTTATAAACTTGTTTTTGATGTGGTAATGTTCATGCTAATCCATTTTTCAAAGATAATTGTCAATAGATTCATGTTTTGTATTAGTTTAAGGTTTAGACTAATTACATGAAAAAGTTTGATTTGAATTATCTTGTTCTTATGAGTTGCTTAGATTAATAGAAATGTTGAGTGAAATAGTTGTTTTCAATCCATTTTAATCTAAGAGTTGAGTATAAAATGTGTTTGTGTAACTTGTCCTCAAGTTACATGAAGAGTCACATTAAAGACTCATAAAACTCATAATAGTTGGCAATGGTTACAAAATGAAGAGTCTTGTGTCATTGAATGTTTTTTTATGACTCCATAACTTGTCCTCAAGTTATGGAAGTTCAAGAGTCACTTCATTAAAAGAAAAATATGTAACCATAATTAAATCCATAAGTTATAAAATAAAGGAAAAGTTAGTTCTTTTATTAGTTTAAAGTCTTCCATAACTTGTCCTCAAGTTATGGAACTTGAAGAGTTTTTGGATTAAAACTACTTTAAACACATAAGTTATGGAATTAATTAGTTTTGAATAGTTTCAAAACTTGCCCTCAAGTTTTGGAATTTGAAAAGTTTTCAAGTATGAATACTTTAATTCCAAGTTAGCCCTTAGAATTTTAAAAGTTAAAATTCAACCCTTATACTTTATAATATTATAAGTTAATAATATATATATGTATAAGAGTAAAGTCAGTCTTACCGCTAGTACGCCTCATTCACGAAGCCAGTCTATAAGGTGGGTATAAGGTTGTTGCCTATAAAATGGCAACTTAATGGGTGTCCACTCTCACCCACCGCTTGCTTGACTGGTGGAGGGTCGTTAGTCAAACGGGTTTGACAGGACTAGAATTCTCCCTTCATTAATAGTATTAATGAAAAATACTAAGTAACTAAACTCTTAATAATACCCAATCTTAGTTACTTAGGAAAAATGTGAATAAGGTGCTAATCCATGAAATTACACTTTACACTTTGTCTAAGTCGTTAGTGGAGCGTGTGTGGTTAACCGGCACACTAACTTGGACTTAACAAGGTAGGTAAAGGGTGACTTAATATTTATCATAGTATCGATGGAGCGTGTGTGGTTAACCAGCACATCGATTGAGGGGTAATTTATTAAGGGTACCAAGTGATTTGCATGGTTACTTCACACCTCGTTTTGTGATCCTCGGCATCCCAGTCACAAAACTTGGAGGGCACACTCGAGATTGAAACATGCCTTTGAAAAGTTCAATGAATCTCAAAGATCTAGGAGTTTCAAAAACCAATTAAAACCTAATAATACATTTCGTTTATCTTGGTGGAAATTGGTGAATCGTCATTCACCTACCTTCAAATATTTTATAGCTTGGATTACGGCATACCTCTTCTAAGTTATAAAATAGTTTGTTGGGTCCTAGCCTTAATATTTCATATTGGGTGTCATATTAAGGACTTAAGATCAACTATCTTGAATATCTCCCAAAAGATGTCTGGTTTAGACATTTATGATCTTCCCAAATCTCTTGAAACAAGCTTTCCTAATGAAGATGATGTCCCATGGATATCATACTTCTTCACCTCTTCCAATTATTCTCCCTAACCCACAAGTTCTTGAAAAAAAAGTTTAAGGTCACTCAAGCCCTATTGGCAAGGCAAGGTCTAGGTGTGGTCACATCTTGGAGATGTAGTCACATATTAACAAGCCGGGAGAGTTGGGTGTCAAAGTCTTGAGAAAGTTGGTGGTTCAACTACTTTCTAAGTCACATAGTGAGTTCTTTTGGAACACCTATGAAACAGACTATGACAAGACCCTTAATGATCTTTGCTAAGATCAACTTCCTAAAACCTTATGGACATTGACAATGATGACATTGGATATCTAGTAAAGCATTCTCTTCCCAATGGAAAGGGATCGGCCATAGTCAACTCGGCTGACCAAATGGTAAAGAGAAAAGCTAAGTCTGTGATAGTCCTGTGCACCTTTATCAAAGGGTCCATATGTTTATATTGCCAAAGAAAGGGGCATTGGTTGCGAAGCTGCCAAATTTACCTAAGGAAGTTAAAGTCAATAAGTTTGACTCTACTTCAGGTAAAGTCCACTATCTAACTCTGTTAAGTTTCTATCCTGAGATTCTTGATACATAATGTGACTGGGTCACATGGTGATGTTTAAGAATCAAAGGAAAGTGAAGAAACTTAAAGAAAGAATATGCTGAATCTGATCGCATTGATGGATTTCTATAGTTTGAAAAATTGGATTCTTGAGCTACTTCTTAGGAGTTATGAGATATTGCTTAGGAATAGATAACAACAAGTTTTCATATGGATTGTAAGGATAAATTTTTCCGCAAAAGTTTTAAAATAAAAGAAATTTTTTTTTTTTGATTTTATTTATTTTAAAATATCCTTACAATGGCTTTTGAGGAAAAATTGTTGCTTATATGATTCCATTAATAGCAAAAGTGGAAATATGAAATTGATTCTTTCATTTGTGGTAATGTCTAGATTTACCAAATAAGGAAAGATTCTCATCACCCAAGTTTCAATTGGACCGGAACTTGGAATCATGCAAGTTGTATAGCATGATGAATGAGAACTTTCAAATTTTGGAAAATTAAGACTAATTACTTGTTCACATGGATGTGTGAGTCAAGTAAAGGACTAAGGGACCGAGTACACATTCTTGTGCACTGGTCAAGTCCACCACAAAAAGATTGATAAAACTATTCGTCATAGTTTACTAAAGCACAGTAAATATGATTATACTTACAAGCTTAAGTGTAATTCTGAGACATTGGAAAAAAGGTTCCAATGTATGGCAGAGCGAATAAGAAGAATCAATTTAGGCAGAAGGATAAAAGTTTCTCAAATCTGAAAAGATGGGAGAGTACTTTAGTATCAGCTTTTGTGATCATCTTAATGATTAAGATACCATAGCACAATTAGTTCTCTAAGGAAATCTTAGTGCATTCTTATGACTAAGAAGAGGGATCTTGAATTGTTGAAATGGTTAAATCAAGAAGATGAGTCATACTTCGTTCCAATACAAGTCTTAGAGTCATACTCCAAGATTGTAACTTGAGTGACATGTCTCAAAAGAAGGTTTAAAACACTTGTCAAATGTAAGAGTAAAAGTTTTCTACTCTTGTACATTTGAAATTGGTAAGTTGTGATGTTTTGGATAAAACAAAGACCAACTAAGGCCAATTGTGTGAAGTGTTTGTCTTGATTAGAATCCACACTATCTCTTGGATATTTGACAAGGGAGTCTTATAGGTCAAGAGGACAGTGGGAGTCTTAAAGGTCTTGAAAGTCTCAAGAACTAATCAAGAATAAAACCTGAAGTTCTTCACTAGCACACAACTTGAGGTTTATAACCTATCGTGTTGACATATTCTGTGCCCATTCCAGTTAAAGTTGGTTTTGCATATGAGTTCTTAGAGTTCTCAATTTGTTGCACAACAACTTGGAAGCAATGGCAGGCCCTTGAGCTGCCAGGTGGCAAGAAATAAAGATTGAGTTCAGTCCATATGAGTTTGGATTTGTCATTATCCTTGTCTTGTGACTATGATTTTGACAACTCACATGGATAAGAACACATACACCAGTAAATCTAAGTGTCATAAGGTTTCTCTCCGATTCATGAAAATGATGGTGAGGAAACACTTTCACTAAGTAGATTTTAGCTAGATAGCAATTGTGATATTTGCATTCTCAAAGTCGTTAGTGGAGCGCATGTGGTTAACCGGCACACTAACATGGACTTGTGAGAAGTGGCAAAAAGGTCTAAACATTATGATTACGGCATCCCTCTTCATAATTGTTTAGATACACAAGTGTGCTATCTAAGGGAAGGTGTATGATTTTGATAAAGTCTTATCAAAACAATCTAGTATCAGAAATCTGAACTTTGGTAAGAAAGTCAGCTGATTTCTGAGTACATGTCAAAGCTAGTTGGAGCATAAGTGTTATGCTAATAATCATCATGATAGTGGGAGCATGATAATTATGTTAAGTATTGCAAGCTAGCAATGTTAATTATAGAAAACAAAAGTTTCAATTGGGAAAAAGTTGTTTTGCTATAATTAAGGGAGAGGAAATTATGCTTCATCTCAAATCTATAAGCTTAGATCGTGAGGTTTTAATCATTTAGTCAAGGAAATATATATGAATTTCATGTTGGAATGGCTCAACATAAGGAAATTCTGTATATGGGTCCATTATTTGCGTTCTAAAATTCGATTATGATTACGACATCCCTTTTCATAATCTGAATTATGAGAACTTGGCAAATTGAAATGGACATATTATAGCAAAAGACTAGTTTAGTCTTTATGTGAGACATCATGAATCGTGTCCCATATGCTTCGGATATAGGATCGATTACATGTGCTATAATCATCCGTTCTAAAATTTTCAAAATGCCTGGGGCATTAAGAAGGGAAAAGGTTTAGAACTGGATATGACTAAAAGGATTAAACAACTGTCGAGGATAATCTAAGGTTTACCAAAGATTGGTTGCTCAAGGACAGTTGGAAGTATAGTGATAATTCTGGAAGGACCATATTGACATAATCTGTAAGGAGGCAACTCTTGTTCAGAAGTGATAGTCAAAATGGAATCTGGAAATGTTTCAAAGTTAGAATTTTCAATATGTGTAAGATTAAGGAAACTTATTGCAAGAAGGATGTTTCCAAGGAAACGATCTCCTTTGGAATACTCTGTAATGATTGTTGTCAAGTCTTTCTGACTTTGTGCATAATCATTACAAGAGGATCAGTGCATATAAGTTTAGAATCTAACAGATTTCAGTAAATGGCATGAATTTGGAATTCTTGCATTTGCAGTAAGGATTTGGGAGTGTGAAAAGAGAATCATTGAAGTTATGTTCAATTGATCTAGTTCACAAAGTAAAGATCATAGACAAACATAGTATGCATACTTGGTGTATGGCATGACTAGTGTTTGAGAAAAACATAGTGTACATGCTTGGAGCATGGGACAACTATTGTTTGAAATTCAAGATTAAAGTTGATAGCTGAAACAGTATACAATGAATAATGTGTAATCATATGGTGATAAATAAAAGGTGTTTTATTTATATTCATAAGTTCTGAGACCATATTGGATTCAATTATTATTGTGTTTCACTTTGCATGTTTTGACTTCCCGAATAAACTAGGTTATTCTTCCGGAATGACTAAGTTATTCAAACCATCCACAGTCGGTCATATTTTGGAAGTAGATATGAATTAAGACTGTCATGATGGGTTGTAGAGGTCTAAGGTGTTGGACAAGGCTACAGCAATCATGAGTGCTCATAAGTTCTGAGTATTGGATTCAACCCGCGCTCATTGGAATCACTTCATGGATTTTATCATGAGTGATCATGAGACGATAATATCTTATATTCTTCAAACCTAGAGATATGAGTTGTTACTATGAGTTGATAGTACATTGATTGCACGAAACCGCATTTGGTAACTCTGTGCTATAAAACGTGCCTTTGTGTATGATTCAACAAGTAGTAGAACAAGCCATATGAGTCGAAGTTTATCCATTCCTTTTACCTTCGGGATAAAAGCGATATCTGTGGGCCCCTCGATGATTTGATGATGACAAATGGAAGTGCTCGGCCGGGCCAGGACTGATTTGATTTGTTCAATTAGTCAGTCGTCATAAATCGGAAATCGGGAAACAACAAATGGACAGAGAGAATGATTATAATCCATGTCTCAGTCCATATGATATCTAGAATGGAGGAATATATGATCCCTTATCTAATGGACAAGTCACTGACAAAGGTCAGAGTTCATCGACAAGGTCAGAGTTCGACGGAAGCTTTTGAGAGCTACGATTGCCAGTTGGTTCCTAAAGTCATACGCAATAATAGTTTTAGACTTATCCAAGTGGGAGACTGTTGGATTAATGTCTAAGTCCATAACTATATTTGGTAAGACTTGACCCGACCCGGCATGGTCCATTTGGGTTGCATACATCATGCACTTGGATGAGAGAAATAAGACACTTATGGTTATTAATATATTATAAGTTCTAGTATATTAATAATAAGAATAATAAGATTATTTAATTAGTATTGATCAAGAATTAATCTAGGATTAATTAAGTGATCAAAAGAAGACTAATTAAATATATGGGTTGATTGTGTAAATCATCCATACTTGTATAGTAGGCTAATGCTCCATGGATAATCAAGTTGGGCTAAAACCCATAGGATGGTTCATGGATGCTCCATGGTGTATTTGAACCCATGGATCCAAGGAAATGGAAAGTCATGACAATTAGGGTTTGCCCTAATTGTAACACTATATAAAGATATTATTCTTGGCAAAATGGGTGACTAGAATCACACTAGTGTGTGAAGTAAAAGGGCTAGCCGATTTTGATGAGTGTAGAATTCTCTCAAGTCATTCCATGTGTATTTGGTGTTGTGTGAACCATTTGAGGTGTCACACTTGGGGCACTTGGCACTCAAGCTTCATGAAGACTTTCTACACCAAAGAGGTATGTATTCTATCTTGCTATAGTTATTGTTTTGTATGCTAGATTAGGATAATACCTTGGAAGTTCTTATTTGCATGTATAATAGAGAAAACATAGATCCAAGGTATTTAGGGTTGCATGTACACTTAGGAGTGTTAGAATGCTCAAAACCCAACAAAAGGCTGCCCTTGTGATCTATTTATAGGGTGAAGTCTGCCTTGAACGCGACGCGTAGGAGCGAGGTTCCGTCTTATCTCTTATTCGTTTGACTCAGCATCGATGTGGCCAATCCGGGGCCAAGTTATGAACGCGGGGCGTTCCCCTTTGGGATGCGTGCCTCGAACTTCAGAAAATCATAACTCTCGCATACGATCTCCGTTTTTGACGTTCTTTATATCCACAAATAGGTGAGATTATTCTCTACAACTCTCGTTTAGAATCCATCGGCTAATTTTCAATTTATTTTTATTATATTATGTTTTAGTAGGCCGGGACAGGAAAACTCCGTTATAAACTCATAACTTCTTCATCCGACGTCTGTTTTGTCTGTCTTTTTACCGTTGGACTACTATCGACGAGGCCTTCGATTCTTGTTTAGATTGTTTCGACTAGAGATCACTTGATCTCATATTCGAACTTCGGGCTACACACTGCTAAGCTGAAACTTAGAAAAATTATAACTTCCTCATACGAAGTTAGATTTGGACGTTCTTTTTATGCACACTCTCGATTTAACGTATTCTACGACTTTCGTTTAGATCGCTAAGGCCAAAATTGCTCTATCATAAATTCACTATTTACGCCGCGTTGTGTCGTACCGGTTTTGTCGTGAAACTTCGACAGGTCATAACTTCTTCGTTATAACTCGGATTTTGGCATTCTTTATATATCCGGAATCCTTGTCACAACCACTACAACTTCGTTAAGATTATTCATTCTAAACACTCGTCTATCAAAAAGTCATTTTTGACGCTTATCGACTCTAAATTGACTAGCCTTTAGGTACAGGCATTACAATCTCCCCTTTAGGATGATTACGTCCCGTAATCATCAACGAAATAGGATTTGAATAATGATTCCATACGTTATCTCTTCATCCTAGGTAATGACTGTAACGTCTATGTTTCCTCGAAAGAGTATCTAACTCTAGGGCTTCTTGACTGCAGATGATGTTCAATCTTGCATCTGCTTTTCGTACTATATTGAACTTTCAGTTATAACCTTCAAGTTACAAAATAAGTCCTTATTGTGGACTCCTTCTTCTTAGGATAAATACTTTCCTTCATCTATTATAACAGACCGATGGGTCGTGCTTTAATGACCTTTCATCGAATGATGCAACGCTTAGACTCGGGTCTTTTGGAGTTGAATTCAAAAATGGAATATACCTTCCTTTATATTCTAATGCGATATAATCACATTTTAGCATGTAGCATTTCTAGCTACTAATTTCTCTAACAACGAGCGTGATACTATTGATCGCTTTGATTTCAATCTTCTGACTTAATTCAGATGTTACATCGGACTTGGTTCTCGGAATCACGTAACAAAGTCATCGTAGTCGGACTCAATTTGATATGACCACTAAGGTCGAAATAACAATCATCCTACTAGTCATACCGAAACAATGGTAATGACATACTTGAATAAAACGGAATCAGTTGTTAGCTTCTTGGTAACCATGTGACTTTCCTCGACCCAAGTGCGAGTCATGTGCTTCTGGTAGTATAAGCCTCTACTATCATTCACACCTACTCATACTCATCCCAAGTATTGTCCCGCAGTCAATCCAAGTCAGCACATAAGAAAATCACACAATCATCTAACACGCCAGATAACAAAACTAGGGTTTATATTATTTCTAGAAACGTTTACACAGAGGTTCAAGTTCACCCTGTACTATGCCTCTAATAGGCTACACTTCTTGATACTAGCTATATCCTGATATGAAGTCTTCATCCTTGATTCCTCGCATTGTCATCTGCTTCGTCAATGATCATTTGAAATACTCTTGTCCTTGGCTGTGGCAACACATTCGGCCATGTAGCCTCTTCTCTTCTTGGGCAGTTTTGCTTGAAGTATCCTTCTTCACCACACTTAAAGCAAGCTTCTCTTTTGGTTGTGAATTCACTAGCGTAATGACCAGTCTTCCCGCATTTGAAGCAGGTCATCTCTTTAGAGCATCTTCCAATGTGCTTCCTCTTGCACTTATCACACCATTGTGCTCTTTCTTCGAACTCCTACTAATCAGACTTCGAGAATTTTCTATTCTTATCGGACCTTGAGGATCCTTAAATCTTTCTTTTCTCGCCAACATCAGTCCTCTCCAGATTCTTTTCCCTTATCTGGGTCTCGACGTTCTTAGCAGCCCAGATGGCGGCTTTCAAAGTGGTTGCTTGCTTGACCATCGGACCAAATTATGCGGGTAATCCACAGGAAAACTTGTTAACCTTGGAGAGTTCAGTTGGAACTAGGTAAGGAACAAGCTTCACCTTCTCCGTAAAACTAATAGTGTACTCGGTGACGCTCAATCTTCCCTTCTTCAGATTCTGGAACTCAATGTTGATTTCCAGAAGATCCTGCTCAGAGCATTATTGCATTTTCAATTGCACCACAAAATCTTCCCAAGACATCTTACCAGCTTCTCCCTTGGGCATCGAACCAGCTAGTAGATTCCACCAGCTCAACACTCCAGACTTTAACGGAGGTATCGCGAGAGCGGTTTTTTGTCTGTTGCTACACTCTCAACTCTCAAACATTGTCTCCATCTCGGAGATCCAGTCCATAACTTCCACTGGTGGCGGGCTTCCAAATAGACACGGTGGATTGGATGCCATGAAATCCTTGTACTTGCATTCGCGTCCGTCATTTCCTCCATCCTGATTGTTTCGTCTATCTATCAGTGGGTTGGCCTGACCAACGGTCCCACTATAGTTCCCTCCTTCTAATTGCCCATCATTCAGCTCAGGTTGTTCAACTGGTATGAGGGTTCACTCTTGTTGTTCAGCAACAATTATCTCATTTCCTCCCTTTCTTCAGCCATCGTGGCTTGAATCATGGCTCGTACTCCAGCCATTGTGATTGGTTCAGGTGCTGTTGCTACAACAGCCACTCGCTCAACCACATGTGGTTGATTCCTGTTTTCGTTTGCATTTCCAACTCCGCTTCTTGTTCTTGCCATTTTTGATCTATACACCGAATAAGGTGAATTTATATCCTCATTCACGATAGATATTCAAATCATCCTTATCACCCCGAAACGTTTATATGCTAGTTCTAATATCGTAGTTGTACGTTTAGAATCTTAAACACATAAGGTTTCTAGATCCGGTCGGCAACAGACCATAGATCTGAACAAACAATTTCATATATGGCAAACATATAACATTTAACACATAAAAGCATTTTAGGCATCTTTCCTAAAATAAACTAGTGCTCGTGTCTAAAATATGGTAGACGCTCATCTCACAATCATCACTTAGCATTCTATGTTTAAGTATAGAAATCCTACAAATTCCTAGTTCACTTAAACTAATGCTCTGATACCAACTGTGACATCCCCGAATTTCACGGCCAGAACAGACCGATTTGTTTATGCTTTGTTTTAAAATCAGAGTAATCTTTTAAAGAAAACTGTTGCGGAATTTGTTCCCAGAAAGCATGATAAATACTTTATCCGAGCATCTCCGAACAGATGTATTTTATTCGTTTTAAAACATTTGGGATGTCCTGGTCAATACAGACACATAAGCATAAACCGAACTTACATTCATCTACACTAATGATATACATCTCTTTAATCTCTCGGTGTAATGTGTCTTTGTATCGATACACGTGATACAAAAATATTGAGTGGGTCAGTTTGGAAAACCTGGTAAGTACATAGGGATTTCAATCCCACAATTTTATAACATATATATAATTGAGAATTCACAAAATATATAAAAAAAATTCTCTCTCTCTCTCTCTCTCTCTCTATATATATATATATATATATATATATATATATATATATATATATATATATATATATATATATATATATATATATAAAACCAACTCTTACCCCATCTTGTCAATCCTCTCAACGAGACTAAAAACTAACCTCTCGACCTGATCCATACTCCCGGATCTAATAACAAATAACTATGTCCTGTCCATAGTCCAGGACTAAGAACAACTTACTATGTCTTAATCCATACTCCCGGATTAATGACAACTGACTAAGTCTTATTCCAGACTCTCGGATTAATGACAACTGGCTAAGTCTTAATCAATACTCCAGGATTAATGACAATTAACTAAGTCCAATCCATACTCTCGGACTAGGGACGAATAACCATGTCTAATTCATGCTTCCGGATCAATGACACATTTCATAGTTCTATTCTCCGTATATATCTCGCTCGTACTCATAAAGAGATACTACCCCATAACCATTATAACAAATCTTAAGTTTACTCTTTAACTTGATATTATCATAAACAATCAGGTATGTTCTTTAACACATAATTCAGACATCATCAAATAACTCACACAAAACATATATTTAATACATTTAAACAATACTTGTATTAAAACCATGTTCATGAAAGGGACTATGCACTCACTTGATAAGACTATGCTCGGACAGCACTTCGGCTCTAAAAGTAGTATTCTTCGATGAAACCGGGATGCTTCCTTGAAAACTGGGTTTCTCACGGGCAGAGTTTCGGCTCGGGAACTCTGTCTCTCGGGATCTTCGGGGCTTCGGGACTCGTTTCGAGTCTCGGGATGATACCGAGGCTTCGGGGGTATAATTGCAAGTAAATCGAGGTAATACGGGTGAGAGAGAAGAGATTGAGCAACCCTAAATGGTTGCCCTTATGATCTATTTATAGGGTGAAGTCTGCCTTGAACGCACGGTGTTCCCTAAACACTGGGCGTTCCCTTCGAACGCGACGCGTAGGAGCGAGGTTCCGTCTTATCTCTTATCCGTTTGACTCAGCATCGACGTGGCCAATCCGGGGCCAAGTTATGAACGTGGGGCGTTCCCCATTGGAACACGGGGCATTCCCTTTTGGGATGCGTGCCTTCAACTTCAGAAAATCATAACTCTCGCATACGATCTTTGTTTTCGACGCTCTTTATATCCACGCGTAGGTGAGATTATGCTCTACAACTCTTGTTTAGACTCTGTCGGCTAATTTTCACTTTATTTTTATTATTTTATTTTTAGTAGGTCAGAACAGGAAAACTCCGTTATAAACTCATAACTTTTTTATCCGACGTCCGTTTTCATCTGTTTTTTTGACCGTTGGACTACTATCGACGAGACCTTCGATTCTCGTTTAGATTGTTTCGGCTAGAAATCACTCGATCTCATATTCGAACTTCGGGTTGCACACTGCTAAGCTGAAACTTAGAAAAATCATAACTTCTTCATACGAAGTCAGATTTGGACGTTCTTTTTATGCACGCTCTCGGTTTAACGTATTCTACGACTTTCGTTTAGATCGTTAAGTCCAAATATTGCTCTATCGTAAATTCACTATTTACGTCATGCTGTGTCGTGCCGGTTTTGTCGTGAAACTTCGACAGGTCATAACTTATTCGTTATAACTCGGATTTCGGCATTCTTTATATATCAGGAATCCTTGTCACGACCACTAGAACTTGGTTAAGATTATTTATTCTAAACACTCTTCTATCAAAAAGTTATTTTTGACGCTTATCGTCTCTAAATGGACTAGCCCCGATCTACGGACGTTACAATGTGTGTGTGTGTGAGTGAGTGAGTGAGAGAGAGAAAGAGAGTTTATACTGATTGACATCAATTGCACTTTTTCTACTTAGGTGACAATTGTTCAAGACGAAACTATTTATAAATACACGTTGACCAAAATCTATGAATAAGGTAAAGCCCTGTAAACATTGCTGACAAAACTTACTTATAACGTTAGACCAATCTCGTATGCATCGCAACCTGCTACTTCGAAGCTTCGCCATATGACTTTGTGCGCAGTCTGCAATTTTGCCTCCGAAGTTGCGCCTTGAAGTAACACTCAGTTGCTTCGCCCGAAGCTTTGCACCAACACGTTCGCCCGAAGCCTTGGAACACCATGCTTAGTTTCTCGAAGCGACAATAAAGTAAAAGAAAATATTGAACTCTACAACGCAATAGAGAAAACCTTAAAAAAAAAAAAAGGTCTAAATCCAATCTCAAGCTACCTGTTTAACACTCCAAAATTCAGAATATTTTTTTGAACAATAGCGCAAGCCATCAATGCCAACCGGTTCTTGATTCTTTTAGCTTTTGTGCGTCTATGCTTGCATACACAAACACGAATTTTGTAAAAAAACCGGTAACCAATTTAGGACAAAAAAAAATCAACCATTCTTCTTTTCTTATTTTGCTTTTCTTTTTCTTTACATCTTTTAAATTACTCTTTTCTTATGGTATTGGACCCAAATGTTTCTTGTCCATTCAAATTTTATGATATGGCTTGTCACCAATTTGATTGCTTATTGACGATCACATGGGTCAACTATTATATTCATGTCTCATTCGGACTCGGTAATAATGATATATTCAAAATCTTTAACTTTAAAAAGAGTATACTACGTTTTTTTTATCATTTTGCAAATGAATTTAAATTTAGCTGGATCGTAATATATTAACTCGAGCACGGTTCAATAGTTTGATGATATGAGCCTTTCTTATGAAACCTCGATGAATGTCTAGTTTCTACTCTAAATTTTAATAGCTCGAAATATGTTTGATGGTAAAAATAGACGTGAAAGCTCCAGTTTGAGGAAAAAAAAACATGTAACAACTATTTCAAATGAAGTTGGTTTTATCATGAACTCGGCAAAACATTAACATAGAACTTTTTATATATTTTGAGCCTATTTTTAACACTTATGATTTTTGAAGTTTGACATAGCCGAGTTTGAGTCAAATTCAAATTCAAATAATTTAAACCGAGTTTTATTAGTGTCTAACATAATATTAAACCGTCTTATTTTGTTTTATATTAAATGTGGTTATAACTATTTTTTTGCAAATTAAGTTCTTAGAATGTTATAAAGTTATTAACTAACCGTTCTATATTTTAAAAGGATAATCAAATCAAATTTTCTGTATGGTTGGCCTGAAATATCTCGTTGAATAGATCATCACTCTTTTAAATTTTATACTTTTGGTACATATTTTTAATTTATTACTCCCTCCATTCCAAATTGATAGTCCATTTTTGACTTTTTAAGTCTTTTTTTCTTTAACTTTGACCTTAAATAATTTTATTTGTGTTATATATTATTTGATAAAACTTATAATAATGAAAAAACATTTAAAATTTTGTTATAAATTCATCCCAAATGTAGACCCGATACACATCTTTCTAGGTCCAAACAGATCTTTCTGGCTGAATGGACCGGAAAGACTGTTTGATTTGCACAAAAAAATGATCTTTTCCGATAAGATATGTCTTTTCCAAAAAGCTTCAAAATCATATCTTTCTGGCTGAATAGGCTGGAAAGACAATTATGCCTCAAACCCCACCTCTTTATTTCTTTTTAGGATTATTAATTTTTTAAAATTGATTTTTTTATTGAATTATTACTTTTTTTAATGTATTATTTTATATTAAGAAATATTATTTTAATACATAATATTTATGTATTAATAAATATTATCTTATTGGATTATTAATTTTTTTTAATAATTTTTTTAATTTCCTTTTCATGAATTAATTCTTTTTATTGGATTATTATATATTCATAAATATTATTCATAATATATAATATTTATATATTAATAAATATTACTTTATTAGATTATTAATTTCTTTTAGTTAATTTTTTAAATTCATTTTATTGGATTATTTGTTTTTTATGGACAATGCCACCACCATCCTAATTTATTTTAAAAATCCCATCCATCCCACCACTATCGGACATAAATCAGACTATTTTTCATCATTCAACACAGTCAGTAATATGTACAATCCAACAAAATGGTTTCTTTCCCAATCAGAAAACTTTCCCAGACAGCACTTTCCGAGACAGAAACTATCAAACGAGACCTTAGTATTTTTGCAAGTTTATTTTCCTACAACTATTTTAAGACTTTTTTTATTATGGTTTATAAGATTTTTTCTTTACTTAAAAAAGAGTCTTTTACAATATTTTATAAACTTTTTTACGACATATTTATTGCCACATATATATTACCAAACCAATTTTTTTCGATATTTATTTCACACTTGGATTTTATGTAGGTTTGTGAAATACACATGCATTCATGTTATGCATAATTATGCTAATTTCATATATATATATATATATATATATATATATATATATATATATATATATATATATATATATATATATATATATATATATATATATATATATATATATATATATATATATATAATCAATTGAAAACTCATAGTTTCATGAAAACCCCGTAATTCTTTCCAGTGGAAAGTCTAGAACGTGAAACTATATAGGTCACTATTTAAATGAAGCCGATAAAAAGAAAATATAAAAAAAATAAAAAAAAAATACAAAAACTATTGCGAGTTTGGATCGGGCCGAGTTGTATAAGTAAAAAAAAGATTTAAAGTTTTTACAATTGTACGTGATGAGATCTTATACCTTAATACAATTTCACAATTGTATCATTACTAATACTTTTTTAAATATATTTTTTTCAATATATGACACCAAACTATCATTTAAAAACTGATCATTCTTTTTTTGCATACGTCAATCTTTATCAACTTTATTGTTGAATAACATTCAAATAATCGATTCATATTAGAAGTTTGAAATATGAAAAAACCTATTATAAAAGCATGAAACAATTAAAAAGTGAAAAAATCACTATTGACATTCAATATTGAAATTTTTTTGTCCATTGACAATTAACAATCTTAGAAGTTAGATTTTTTAGAACAAATAAATTATAAAACATTATTTAAAAAAGAAGAAAAAAAACTAAAGCAAATGTAATTAACAGTGAACGAAAGTGCGAAAGTGTGAATTTTGAATCACCAATCCATTATTATGGTCTTTACATGCCAAAGAATTTCCTTACATAGTCCTATTTTATTTAGCATACAAACTTGAATATTTACCATCAACGACAGTCGATTATGTGGGTTCCCAACTTTATGTGTTGTGAATTGTAAAACGCCGATTCTTGATTCACGTTTTTTAATTTAATTTGTGTTGTGCTACGAATTATACCCTAAAAAATTATTGGGCAAGTAAAATATGGGATACGAGTTTTAAAAATCTGATATATATATATATATATATATATATATATATATATATATATATATATATATATATATATATATATATATATATATATATATATATATATTGCCAAGGTGGTTCATTTAATTTTTATAAGGTAGGTCACATATTTTTGTTTTATATAACTTGTTAACAAAAGAAAAAAAAAAGATGGGTCAAGGGACCCACCATGATAATATACAACCTCACCCTGACTCTTTCTGAAATCACATTCCTGATTATCTTTTTTTTTTCTAACAAAAGAATTTATCAGTTGTATGTTTTAACTTTTAACTTATATCATCATCATCAACTTTTAGTTATCATCATACAACGAATGAGAAGGCAAACGGGCAACAAGTTGCGCCTCTAAGCCCTTTTGTATGGTAAAGCCAATCCTTTTGAGACTAGATCCATAGATCTAGGGATATAACATTGTTATGCATGATCCGTTGTAGTCTAATAAGAATCTTCACCGCATCCGGCGCAAGGAAACCACACGTATCAAATGCAAATAGTATAAACGCGTGTTGATTTTCCATGCACGGTTTCTTATGTTTGGTGACCTTGCATGTAACAGCTTTTAATGCAGCATGTCCCACCGTGAAACCCCCGACCCTCAAGCTTATGAGAGGGGATACCCCTGAAAGGTCCACACATGCTTGTTTCCCTCCAACTCATCCAAAATTCAAAACGTCGGCTGGTCTAAGGGTTGACCTTCCTTCTGTTGGGCCAGTCAGGAAATTCACAAGAGCCTCTTTATTGGCGGAAACTCTGGCATGCTTACATATGTCTACCAAAACATCCATAACCATATCGTTCCTATATTTGTACCCCAATAGTTCTTTATAATTAACTGCATGCTCGCCGAAAGAGTCCAAACATGCCTTGCGACACACTAGACGTATCCCATCGGCTGTGAAATATTGGAATCATGAGTCGATATTTGAGGATGGTATGATACTCCACCGGAGACATATGTTGGCCAAGCCCATCTATAGGGATAGCTAGAAGAAAATCTTGAGCATGTGGTGCACGTAAACATTAACTGCTTTTTACTGAGCCGTCATATTGAAATTCACTTCCATATCTTGGATAATTTTACTAAAAAGGGCACATGCCATTGTATTCTGGGATTTGGTGGGGAAGTGTCCTTTAGTAGTAAAAATGCTAGGGTCAATGTCCTGAAGCTTGTTATGAAGAGAATCTAAGGCACAAGCATAATCAGAATCCATACCATAAACGTCGTTATCCCGTAAGATATGGTCTTGCAATACCCAATATTGGGCCCATGAGGCAACAAAAGCATATGAGGTAGCCTCTACTGCCGAGTATAAACCCAAACCACCAAAATGAATGGGTAGGGAAGCAAGTCGCCACTGTAAGCCGCCAAAGAAGGGGCCACAACAAACCACAATGTCCTCAATCGCCCCACATAATCCATTATCAAATAACAATGTCGCCTCCTCCATGTGAACGGGTTGGCATGTCCTCAACCCAAATAAAAGTTTAGCAATACCTATATAAGACCGAAGTAGAAGGAGCTCACTGTGTAGGTCAGACAATTGTGGGAGAAGGCACATCAAATTCACAGCGCCTTCAGCTTTCTTTATGGCTAAGTTGCTAATAAAACTAGCATCTCTGCTAACAGCCTCCCGATACCAACCGGGAATAGCCCCTCACGTAGCTTCCTTCCATCACACGAGGGCCAAAAGAGCTCGATTTTATTGATATTCAACTGCAGGCCCAATTTTGGGCCAATAGCCTTAATGATGTCTAAGGCTTTCGCCACCTCCTCAGAATCTCCAATAAGAGTGCCATCATCCAGGTACCATGCATGGAGAAGAAGCTTGCAATTGTCTCTAATATTATGAAAGAGTGGGTGCAACACAAGGGCAAAGAGAAGTGGTCCCAAGAGGTCTCCTTGTTGAACTCCAGTAGAAGACCAAATATGTGTGTCCCCTAGATATAACATTGCTGCTTGACCATATAGGAATTCTACCCACAAGGATATAGAAGGGCACCTCAATCTGACCTCTTGAAGTAATGCGGATCTATTAATAAGGTTAAAGGCATTGGAGAAGTCCACAATAAGCATGGAAAGAGACCCGTCGTTGTGGTATTCACTCAACACCCTGTTAGCGCTATGTAATACGGCTTCAGTGCCACCCGACACCCCGACCCCAAACTGAAAATCATTGAGATACTTGGCCATTTCTTTACTAACACCTTTCATAGCCAGCTTGGAAACCAAACGTCTCCATATAGTTCCTACTGCAATAGGTCGTATTCCCTTATCAGGTTTTAGAAGCGATGTAAGAGGAGCAGAGGCAACAAATTCCGCCAAACTCGAAGGGCATCTCCCCCTAGCCAAAAATTAATCACACATGTGATAGAACATAGGAGGCCTTTGGAAATTGTTGAACATTCTCCACAAAGAGCATCTCAAATATGTTGAGCTCTCAACCCATCTCTCCCACATAAGGTTCCTTTAGGGAATGATTTAATGCCGCCCAGGACTTTGTCAATATCAACCACAAGGGAGGTACTGAACATATGGTACTCGGCATGGATAGTGGTGGCTTGTGTGGATGCTTATCCTCCAATGCATTTGTGGTAGCATCCCCGTATGGAGCAACTTCCGAGGAACATAATACTTTCACTGTTGCTGTGAAATGCCTATCAGCAACCTTACGAAGACATTGTCTGACGTTAGTGTCACCCTGTGTTCTATCCTCCTAAGTGTACTCTTCTTTTTTTCCTTGTTGCTCCATCCTTGCATTGTCAACCAAGTTTTTAACAAGCTTGGCTATACCATCTTCTGAACCCCAAGTAGCTAATGTGCTTAAGATGTTACGATGTTACAAAGACTTCCTGTTCCCAGACCTAATTTCTTGTCTATTCTTGGGCCTAAACACCTGAAGAGTACACCGAGGAAGAATTAACAATGTAACCCACGCTTCAATGGGCCCGGGATGAGCAGCAACCTTGGAAAGGGTTGCTTTTAAAGTCTGAGAGAAAGCCATACGACAGTTATGAGGGATGTTTTTTACTGTGGTGATAGGTAGCTTAAACACAATATCAAGGAGCTGAGCATCCAACACAAACCCCTCGTTGAGGTTGGCATCCGTTTCATTGGGTGGTGACTTTTGAATACCAACAATATGTCCGCTCATGTCTCCAACATCACCATTAAATTTAACAAGACCACCTGAGTGTCGACCTGAGCGGCTTAGGGCATGGAGACTCATACATTCTCTACATATCCATTGACCAAACTCCTTCAATGTTGTTACCACTAACATAAACAGTCTAAACTCTAAAGAAAGAGCATCTCGCAACACAGCTCTACGCTCATCCGTAGAGAGGCAAACTTTTGATTTGGGAAATCATACGAGATATCCCCTTACCACCTACTTCACCGTTCGAGCAGCAATGAAACCCCCGAAAAGGACACGGTCAAGTTCCGCTCGCATATGTATGAGAAGACGCCATAAACATATAAACAATTCTTATTAAAGCCTCAAGGGGAGGCTCGGAATGAGCAGCAAAAATCCAAAGTAAAGTATGACACTCCAATAAAATGTTGGAGTGCACAATGAAAAACCACCCCGGAAGAGACTCTACATCTTTTTTGGTCCTAAAATGACTGCAACACTTGAAAAAAAAAACCCTTTAGATATTTTATTGAACATCTAGCGGGCAAAAAAAAATGTATGATTAGCATCATTGAGGCTTGAGAATTTAACCCATGTATAATCCACCACTTTAGGGATTAGGTTTTTTTAACTGTTGCACCAATCTTTCGCTTCTGCCAAATATGCATAGTTTGTGATCACATTTAAACACTAACTTTATACAAGGAGAAAGTTAGACAAAATGTTTTAGGCAACAAAACGTGAGTTTACAAGTGTAGGCAATTACAGTACTTTTGCTTAATTCTAATCGGATTCACGAACATAATATATATGGTTCGTTTGGGACAAAATGACGATGGAATGACTGTCATCACTAATTTGATTAAAAGTGTTAGGAAAATGACTTGTTTTTTAAAAATAAAAATTACTAATCATTAAGAGCTGCATTATTTTACATAAAAATATTCTTCATATATATATATATATATATATATATATATATATATATATATATATATATATATATATATATATATATATATATATATATATAATCAATTGAAAACTCATTGATTCATGAAAACCAAGAACTCTTTCCAGAATCATATTCCTGATTTTTAAATTTTTTTTACTACTCATTAAGAGTTGAATTCACTTAATAAAACGTACTTTTCATACATATATATATATATATATATATATATATATATATATATATATATATATAGGGTTAGGTTATTTTGTTTTCACTATTTATTGTGTGCATGTATGACTGATTCTGGACCAATCATTTTAGTTATTTTAAAAAAGTAATTAATGCATATTACATGTTGAAGATATAATAGGTATTAATTACATCTTCAGCATTTAATAAACATTAATTACTTTCTTAAAATAACTAAAATGATTGGTCCATAATCAATCACACAGGCACATAATAGATAGTTAAAACATTTGAACCTAACTCTCTATCTCTCTCTCTCTCTCTCTCTCTCTCTCTCTATATATATATATATATATATATATATATATATATATATATATATATATATATATATATATATATATGGAAAAGTTCAATAAAGAACTATTATTAATCAAGGAACCAAGGAACCAATCCAAAGCGTCGGAATTTAAAGCGATCAACGACAAAAGGAAGGACTATAAACTTTTATAATTGACGCACATGTACCGGATTATAACAAAACTCACTTCCTTTTTTTCATTTAAAAAACAAATATTTTTTGTTTTTAGATAACGTATCTGTTTGTAACGAATTTTAATACTTGCTATTATGAACCGTCTAGCATCATGAATATGATTATTGTTTAAAATTGTACCTAGATTAGTAGGTTTATAAGAATCTTTAAGATTTTGCTCAGAGTTATTTATAGATTCTTGGATTTGATGTATTTTTAAAAGAATATTTCTATTAGGAATACAATTCATCAAGATTTTATTAGACATAATTAAATGATTTAAGCATTAATTTGATTAATTTGATTATTAAAAACGAGTACTATTTTAACAAAAATTTCAAATCTTGTAGAATTAATAGTTAGAATAACTCGAAATGAAATTATCATAGAGAAATAAAAACAATACAACGATAAAATATGTTAGATAGTACCTTCTTGAATTAAGCTTGAATTACAATCAATACATACTTCTGGAGAAAGAATTATTTGAAAATCTAAAGACTTTGAACATCTACTAGTAGAAAGAGAGACTCTTGGAGATTTTTTAGACATGAGATGAACATTTTTTAGAGAATGAATATTTTGTTGTTTGTTTTTTAACTAAAACTTAGTCTCCTTAGATAATCATCTTGGAGTCTTGAAATCTTCTAGTGATATTTGCCGTAAGAACTCATGGCCAATCAATAGAAATAATTACTTGTAAGTGGTTGTCACTCATCTTTTAAAATAATTGTCGTTTGTAATCAATGACTATTTTCTTTTGATAAAGCAAGTTATCTTTTGAAACTTGGTGATCCTCTTTCTAATTCTGCGGCATTCATAACATAAAATGTTGAACAAGACCACGGTGATTTAGAAGGTCTTTTGAGTTTTTTTATTTATTAAATCTTGAATTTCATTTTTACAATGACTTTCTAATTCATTATTCATGTGAATGTCTCTAGATTTCGAAGGAATAAAATTTTCATTAAAAAAATTTATATATGGTAGGTTTACAATATGTTGTTTTCTATTCCAAAAGGCATTAGGAATATTTGAACAAACATTTTTTTCAAATTTTAATTTTAAACCTGTTATTTTATTTTGAATATTATTATCATTTAATTGATTAGTTATTCGAACATTATTTATTTCGTATTAAGATATTTGGCTTGTTGCGTTTTATAATTAAGGACATTAATCGTTGAATATAGAGGATGTTCACAAAATTTAAATATAATTTTTTTTCCAAAAACATTGGTTCTTATACTATCATCATGAACCATAAAAGAATATAGTTTTGTAATGATAGACGTTCCTAGAATTAAAGGAGAAGAGCGGTCTTTTACTAAAATTAGGTGAGTTTTATAACAGTAATCTTGGTCATTACAAATATGAACATCGGAAACTTTATAATTTACAATTAATTTTGTACCTCCGGCACCAGTAAGTCTAGATACAGTTTTTTCATAAAATTGTGGCACCACTATCAATTAAAGCAGTTAGGTTGATTTTAAAATTATCCTTGACTAAAGTAATTTGAGTGTTCCATTTTTGAGAAACTTGATTATTTATAAGTTTACCAATAGTTACATTTTCAATTTTATTTTCTTCTTCGTTATTAATTTCTATATTTTTGTTTCTAAAAATAGAAGGTTTTTCTTTTTCTAAAATTAAAATTTTATTTTTTATTTCTTTTATTTCTTGTTTTACTATTTTTAATTCTTCGTGAAGTTCTTGCATAGAAATTGAATTTTTGATTCAGTAAATCTTTCATATATATATTTTTAAATTAAAATTTTCATTATTAGCAGGAGTTATGTTATTAGTTTTATTAAGCATCTGTTTTATTAATAATTCTTGGATATTTTTATCTTTTATAGAATCAAGAGAGTTTAAAAGATCTTTATCATCTTGTGAAAGAACATTAATGGAACTACTAGTAATACATTGATTAAATTATTACAGTGACATTTACCAATACACTCGCAAATATCAGAATCTTCTGAACTTGAAGTAGTATTTTCGAGAATATTTAAATTAATTGTTTGAAAATCAGAAATACTTTCATCGGAATCTGAATCAGTATTTAAAATAATTTTTCTTATTTGTTCTTTTAAATCTTTAGAGACATTTAACTCATTTATTTTTGTTTTTGCATAACAATTATTAGCTGTATGACCATTACGCCCACATTTATGACAAATAATAATATCTTTTGATTTTCTTTTAGATTTTTTATAATTTGGTTTATAAGGTTTTTTAGATTTCGAAGCGTAATCTTTGCCCCTTTTATAATTTTCTGGAAGATTATATTTCTTTTTCCTAAAATATTTTGAAGATCTTTTCTTAAATACTTTAGATTTTGAAGTAGACGGACCATTCAAGGATTGATAACCATATTGTTGGCAAAAATTTCCAAATTCATTTTTACTGTTAATTCTATCTTTTTTGAGTTTTCCTTTAAACCTAAGATCAGCACAAACTGCTAATCCCTCTTTATTAATATAGTTTATTAAATCTCCATAAGTTAAATTTTGATAAGGGATGGTATTATTAAAATTTTCTCTTAATTTTTGTCTAACTCTTTCTGCAAAGAGTTTTGCAAGGCCAGCAATAAAACGCTCTTTCCAATAAGATTCTTTACAATCAGGTCTTGAAAAAACTTTAACAAGATAATTATCTTTATACCACCTAAAATCAGTAAGTTTTTTGCAATGTAAATTCATTAAAATTTCTAAAGTTTTTTCTTGAAAAGTAGTAGGATCTCCTACAAAGTTTTTGATAATAGCAAAAATTAAAGTGTTAACCATATCATCTTCAAACGTTTGTATTTGTTGATTATTTTCTTGTTTTATAATAGTTTTCTTAGCAGATAAAATATAATATTTTTATTCTTGTGAAATATAGAAATCCCACCAACCTTTAAGACTGCCAGTAAAACCAGAAGTAATAATATTAACAATTTGAAGCTAAGTATTATTATGAGCTTTATAAGAATTAGCAGCCATAGTCATTTCTTGTACAATATTCATAATTTGATGTTCAGAATGGCCATCAATATTCCATTAATAAACAGAATTACCATCGTATTGAGAACGATCAAATTGAAAAGTTCGTTCTTCAAGTTGAACATCTGGAAGAGAGGGTCTATTCCAATAATTTCTTACGGTTGGTTTTGGATTTTTTCTGAAAGTGCTTTGCTTTGATTGATGAATTTTATTAAGATTTGAAAATTCATTAGTGAGTTGATTGATATCATCATTTGTATCAACAAATTGTTGAGCAAGAGTTTCAAAATTCGTTTCACTCTTAATATCACTATTTTCAGATTCGTCATTTGTAAGAGTATTAATACTGTTAGTGTTTGAGATATGAAGTTTTGAAAGTCTTTTTTCTAATTCGTTAATTAAATCTGTATTTCCTAGATTAAAATTACCATCGATTTGGCAAGGAACAAAACTTAAATTACTAATGCTTGCCATATCTTGCTTATTAACTTTTTTATCTTTGAAAATTTTTTCTTCAATTTTAACTAAATGCACGGTAATACTAGATAAGGTTTCATTTGCATAATTATTTTGGTAAATAATTTTTTAAAGACCCTTTTCAGTAGTTAATTGATTTGGGGCTTGAACTAAAGGAGTTGCAATAAACATATCGTTAATAATAATTTCTCATTTTGGTGGAAAATTAGCAATAATTTGTTTATTAGAAATAATATCTTTATATTTTTTTCTCTAAAATGGGAGTGATAGAATCATTTTTAAATGGGTAATTTATTTTATGTTTAAGGGCATAAACTAATTCAAACCATTGAAAAAAAGGAGAATGAATTTTATTTGATAAAACATAATCTTCCCAAAGGCCTAAATGGAGAAATCTTAAGTAGTATGAAAAATTTTCTTCGTGCCAAACTCTTTTTTTATTGTTATAATCTTTATAATACTCAATATTTTTTAAGTAATCAAAATCAACTTGATATTCTAAATTCAAGAAATTCATTTTAACAGGTTGTATTTGTTAGGATTGAAGAAATATGTTTTATTGATTCTAAATTATGACTTCTTGATTTTTCGTATTTTTTTATTCCTATCTTTAGCCTAGAAATTTTTTCTATTTGTTTATTATATTTATTAGTATATGGAGGTATTTTGTATAAATTATAATTTTCATGAGGTCTAGTTTCTTCTAAATGTTGAATGGTTTTGCATATATTAGAATTTATCTTCCAATGCGTTTTTAACATATTAGCCCAAAGTTTATTATTTTGTGAACAATTAATTTGTATTTTAGAACTCATAATTGTTGTTTAAAGTTTTGAAGTTCATCGATAAAATCTGATTTAGTAGGACTAGGAAGACTATTTTCACTATTTTGATCATCTTGATATAATGGTTTGGGAATAGAATTAGTATGGTTAACAATTTTTAGTTTTAAAGATCTCGACTTTAATAACGAAGATTTTGAAGAGCCTGTTTCTGGGATAAAAGAAGTTGATAATCTGGATGATGAAATATTTAACGAAGAAAAAGTTATATCTACAGAACCATCATTATATTCAATAATATTTGAGATTTGTTTTGAAGAGTCTAGTGGTTTTGAATCGATAACATTTTGTAAGTTCCAATTACATGATTGAGTTATATCAGACCATTTTAATCTTTTTGGTGTGTGAACTTTGGTATGGTTAGTATTTGCTTCAAAAATAATTGTTTCATTTCTAGGACTTGATAAACATGTTTTTGGTTCAAGTGTAGTTGTCATAGTTTTGTAACAAACACGATAAATTATTGCTAAAGGCTTTGTATCATCTTTAAATTCTAAATTTTTTGTTTCTATAGTTAACACCAAAGTATCTAAAATATTTTTATCAAATAATCCTACAGAAAAATTTGGATTACAATTGAAATAAATAGGTCCGTTAACAATATTTGTTTCTGCCATAGCTAAAATAGAATTTTGAAAATCTTTATGTCTCTTGTCTCTTAAAATAAGGAGAATAGGGGCATCTATTCCAATTCTAAATAGAGGCTTGATAGCAATTTGGACTAACCCGACATGTAAAAATTTATATTTCGTTTTATGCTCTAGAATAGATCGTGATGATAACAAATATAAATTTTGTTGGTTTTGACCAATAGACAAAGTTTGTTCTGTCATTTTAATAGAATAACCTTGAAAATAATCAAAAGTTCCTATTCTATATATTGTATTAATATTAGTTTTAGGTATTGTCCAATTATTCAAACTTTGTTCTATGTTATTAACGGTTTCTTCAATAGAATTTTTTGATTATCATCATTATCTTGTTCATTGTTGATATTTTTACCAGGAATATATTTTTTGGATAGCATGTCTGAAAATTTACTCATATTTAATTAATTTTGCTTTAAAATTCTATAAGAAAACTTACTTGTTTTAATAATGGTGAACAGAGGGGAATCGTCCCGACGATGATTGTGGTCCGGCACCGCGACTTACGTCCTTATCTGCGCGCTTTACGCTAATCCAACCAATCACTGGTCTTGTCTCTGAATCATGCTTATTAAAACTTATAAATTTCTTATAGGATACTAATCCAAAATTAAATAAATTTGAAATAAATATACCATGCGTTACCACCCCAAAAACTTTTCTAGGGATTATCATAGTTTTCTAATAAATTGCAGAATTCTATAACTCAAAAACACTTTACATCTCATTATATAATTAGATCTACATTAAAACCTAACTCTAATACAATGCAACAAGGAAAATACAAAGAAATAAAACTACTTCTATTCCAAGTACTTATGCTCCCATCGTCTCACGTACAACGGCTAATACCTAAACCTGCAAAACATGAAAAAAATATATACATACATCAGACCACAAGTTTGGTGATTTATATTCTATCTATTTTAATGTTATCATATTCTAACATTATTTTCCCTTCTTTCTAAACTCAGTAAATCTAATCTCTTCCTTTTATAACTTACCCAACTATTCTTTCTCTTCACATACTCTCCTATTATAATCTTACCTTCTTATCTCATACACTTTCCTAGCCTCCTCCTAGGCTCATCCCATACTCTACTCATACTACTATTCTCACCTCTTATCATCTCATCTCACATCATTGTCATGCTCTATTCTTCCCTTTCTTTACCTCTCTCATACTCTTCTCACTTAATCTATCTAACTTTTCTGTTACTCTTATCTTATCTCACCTCCTTTCACTTCTCATACTCTATGCATTCTCATCTCATACTTTTTACTCTACTCTTCCCATATCCATTACTCTTAGCATGACTTCTAGTATTCTTCTTACACTTACCTATCGATTCTCAACTTCTCATGACTTATCATTCTATTCTCATCTAGACACAACAGTCCAAATATCATACAATAGGTTCATCTATCATATATGGGAATGATATCGCCCTATCATTATCAGGAACACTCATTTGAACTTAATCCCCTTCCTTTGATAATCCACAGATCCTTACAAATTCTTATTCTCTTGAATCCCTCTTGGATTCCTTAATCTTAATCCCTCACGGCTTATATCTAAGTTCTTTTGAAAACATCTCTTATATTGTTCCACTTATGGAACCCTTCCTCTACCTCTTCTAACCACCACAATCTCATTACCGTAATAACCATCTATCTACATTCCTAAAATCTCATTTACACATGCTATGGTCTTACCATAGTCTTACATAACACTTGTCCCAAGGACATTCTATCTATTTTATCTCCTTAAGATATCTCCTACTACTCATCTAATACTTAACTCACTAAGTACTTAGTCTCTATATTTGTCTCATACACACATGTATTCTCCATAATACCATTAACATTTACACATACATACATACTCTATTTTAACGACCCATACATACTATAAACATACATACATGCTCAGATACATGATTTTAGACATATAATCTCATACATACTCTAAGTATATGTACATGCTCATATACATGATCTTAAACGTATAATCGCAATCTCATACATACCAAAAAATATACATACATGCTCAGACACATGATTTTAGACGTATACTCTCATTCATACTATGTATATACGTACATGATAAAAGACATGGTTTTATATGTATGATCATAATCTATCTCCATCTAACATCTTGTAAGTATTTAACATGATACCATCTACATCTAATCATAAACATACATATATAAGATTATAAAACATATAACCATAATATATATATATATAGAGAGAGAGAGAGGGAGGGAGAGAGAGAGAGAGAGTTAAGACTCACCTTGTTAGGTAGTGAATACTAACTACCATTGGCTCCATTCTTCCATTTATGCATCTTGATCCATCTTCATTGCTCAAGGCCTATTCATACAACATGTTAGGTCCCTTCGAACATGTCTTAGGCTATTAAGAGCTTTATCCATCTCTATGTCAACATAACCTCTCAATGGATCATAATTATATCTTCTCACTTTCTACTTCTAAATCTGTACCACCCAATGAATTAAGCATCCTATACTACCTAATTCATTACACTATAATCTATTGCATCAATTCACTTTTCATTAGTTAGGGTTTCAAACCCTAACTCTACATGGATCGATTTCACTATGGAAATCACTTCCATAGCTTGATTAAAGATTCTAGACACTCTCATTAACCTCAAATCCAAGCTATAGGTTGATCAATTCAACCATCGTAACCAAACGAACACATTCACCATTAAAGCTAAAATCTTAATAAATTGGAGAAATCTTTATCTTAATATGGAAATCGTGATAATCCTAGCAATCTACCATCTCTAGCTTTTCTTGGCATCACCTTGGCACCAAAATCACCCTTCCTCAGCTCTCAAACAATTTAGGAGGATTTCGGTCCAAGAATGATCCCTTAACTCTTTTAATTTTGTTCTTTGAAATCTTTTCACCATGCCGTGAAGACTATATGACAACAATCTTCATGACTGATTCCATTCTAGCTAAGGACATATTTCTTCCAATCATCAAACCCTCATATATTTTTTTTGTCTTAAAGTTCTTTTCTATTACCTTTATATCCACACGAATGTGGGGTTGAGTTCTACGAATTTATTAAGCCATTTATCAATGACTATGGGTCTTAATCTATTAAGTCATATACTTGGCCTAGAAAACATACAAAATCCTATTTTACCCTTTTGGCATAAATGCATCTTCTCTTGAACTTACTTATATAATCTCATATAAATGACTTAAACTTATCTTGGCTAATTTCATGAAATCACAACTTCATAAACTTACATAATTCTCATAAATGACCATTTTGCAATTTTGGTCAATATCTGACTAAAAGTCAAATCTCTCTAAATTTTTGGTTCTTGCAATTCATAATGTTAATGTCATTTATAAAAGGAATGTATTCAACTCATTTAAACCACATCAAAATTTTTTAAAGTAAATTTTGCTCCTTCCTAATTAAAATCACGTTCTTAGCTGCCATCTTTCGTATATTCTTTCAATTCACATCTATTATATGAAATGTATCTACAACATTATACGATATCGTCACTCAATTTCAAAGAATCAAAGAATTCGAAATTTGATATCCTTTCCATAATCATTGTTAAAAGTTATGTATAAATCACGTGCTACTGTTCGTACATTATGTTTTCTTCAAACCCTTTGCAGCATCACGTTCGACCAACATCACCCTTTGCAGGATCACGTTCTTCATCCAAGTTCCTTATTTAATATGATATTCTTAATTTTTATTAAGGGCGTGTTTGGCAAAAGTAGTTGTTAGCTGGAAGCGGGTAGCGGTTAGTTGGTAACAGGTAGCTGGTAGCGGGAAGTTGTAGCTTTTATTTGTTATATGAATGTTTGGCAAAAGTAGCTGGAAGCTTTTAAAATATATAAAATTACATAAAAGGACATTTGATTAAAAATAAATAAATATATAAATATATTTTTAAGGATAATTATGGAAATTGATTTCAAAAGCCTATGAGCGTTTTGTTAAACGCTACATGATGTGGCTTTTAGAATCGGAGCGTTTTGTTAAAACTAAAAGCTAAACGCTCGTATTGCCAAACGAAGCTTTTTGTTTAAACTAGAGCGTTTTATCAAAAGCTAAAAGCTAGAAGCTCTCAAACGCTTCCAAAAGCTCTATACGAAACACGCCCTAATTGTATTCGATTTCTCATTAGTGTTGTATTTGACTGTGATTTTTTAATGCATGAATAATCTTGATTATAACTGTTAGTATTAGTTTTTCAGTCTTTTACTTTTGACTTTTTAACCTTGCATTTGATGTTACACTCTACATGTTTTCTAAAATGCCCATGAGAAAAGCACAAAGACTTTTGATTAACTGTATGTATGTATATGTGTCTTACGTAATTAATTTTTTCTGAGATTGTTTGGATTGCACGGTAGTTGATGACTGAAAACTACCATTTACCCTTCAGTGTTTTTAATTATCAATATTATATTGTTATTAATTTGACATATTTGCCCATAATTCTTGGTTTATAACATATTTGAATTGCAATTTCCAAATTTCTTTTGAGTTGTTGTCATTGTGTTCAATGGATACAAAATACATTGTAATTTCTATTTTTTTTTAACATATTTAGTTATAGCAATGTGTGTATGTGGTTTTTTTATTTAAAAAGTAAAAGCTCTTATTTCAAGATTTTTCCCTAATTTGTCCCTGTCTTTGAAAGGTCATATCTTGATCATGAGAAACTCTTTTTGATCGAAGTCAGTGAACAAAATTTTGTATTTAAGACTGTCAATCTTGAAAATAACATAGTTATGAAAATTTATAAAGTAAGATAAAAAAATTATAAGATATTAGGAGATTTGTAAAAAGTACAATTGATAAAAACGTTAAGGTTATTTGAAAAAAAATAAGACTGTTAACATTAGTAAAAATACAATATATAAACTAAATTATCACAAGCATACTCCTCAACCACTATTTATGTTATCATTGGCTACCATGCACTTCAATTCTTAGATCTAGGAACCAAATCGGTCAAACCAAACCCCTTTTAACCCTAACCTTTTTGGTCACAAAACATTGGCAACAAACCATATTTAGATTCAGTAACAAGAGGAAGAATGGAGTATATATTTCCTTCTCTATCTCTCCTAATTCTCTATCTTTCTTGGTAGTCTGTAGCTACAAATCAAAACACCACAAGAAAGACGATGATCTGGAACCAAGATGCATAATCGATTTTGCAAATTAATCTTATGCATTCTCAATTGGTGGAGCAACAAGCTTCTCTGAAATAAATTCATTGTTTTAAAAAGGTGTAAACAAAAATTATACAGTAGCTAGTCATGCTTTAATTAATATCCTACCACCATGTTGACAAAATCTCAATTAGGAATTTAGGACTTCAAATCGCCAATATGAAGATGCTCTTTGACATGCTTTAATCAACATAGTTAATCAATGTGCACTTACAAAAAGATATGAAAAGATAATAGCGTCGTCATCCAGGTTACTAAGAGATGAGAAGCTTCCATATCAGGTTAAGGCTACCAGTGACAGAGACATTAAATCAAATTGGGTTTGCATCACAGTTATGACAATACAATGGAGACATCATTGGTGGAGAAAGAAGGCGTCATCACTGGCATAGGTTCTTATCAATAAGGAAGGAGGTGTCACCAGCAACGTAGCTTCTTATCGGTAAGGAAGGAGGCATCACCAAAGAAGGGAATGACGACTATTTGATTTATTCCTTTTTTTAAAGTAAATTATGTAAAAGAAAAAAAAGAAATTATAAAGGGTATAATAGTAATTTAAGAATAAATTTCTAACTAAATGAAGTCTTATGGATCAACTATGCAAATTTTAGAAACCACAAAGACCATGTTTGTCAAAAGAAATTTTTCAGAGTCTAAAGTTGTGATCTTTGATAAATCTGATTACAAGGAACATTTATATAATTTTCTCATATATTATGTATCTTTGTTAAATATTTTCCCAATTTTTTTTTTTTAAAAAAATAGTTTTTCTTAATTTGTTTTCAAAAATCTTATTTCTAATTTTTTTTTATGTATTTAAGGTTGTAAAAGCTCATTTTTTACTAATTCATTTTTATAAAATTATAAGAAAAACTAATACAAATTTTATATATAGAAAAAAGTTAGGGCAACAGTTTCTTTATTCTTTACAGATCATAAAAATCTAACCGAGTGTTCGAATCATGGGCACTCTATTATGGATTTACGAGTAGACCTGGCAAACGTGTCGTGTCGTGTCGGGTTCGTATCGTGTCAAGACATTAAACGGGTTGAGAGTGTTTGACCCTAACCCGACCCGTTTAATTATCGTGTCATGTCGTGTCAACCCGTTTCTTTTTGTGTCGGGTTTCGAGTTACGGTTTAAATCTTATACATATGTTGTGGCATGCCGGGTTGAAACATTTTAAAGGTTGAAAAATAAGAGTCATGGATGAAAAAAAACGAAAAAGTGAAATGCTGGAGTTGGGAGGTGGGAGGTGCAATGGGAAAAAAAAGGTATACTCCCTTCGTCCCATATTTATTGTTTATTTTTTGACTTTTGAAGTTTTTATCTTTCTACTTTGACCTTAAATATTTTTATTTATGTTATAAATTACTTGATAAAACTTATAACAATGAAAAGACATTTAAAACACAATTCATTCATATATTTTACATTAAGTGTTATATATCAAAAACAAAAATATTTAAGATTAAATTTGAAGAATAAAGACTTCAAAAGTCAAAATTGGACAATAAATATGGGACGAAGGTAGTAGTAAGTTTAGAAAGCAAAATGGAAAGAGTTAGAGTTAGGAAGCAAATGAGATAGATAGTGAGGAGCAGTAAAATTAAGTCACTTTGAAATTTTGAATTTTACTTCTAGTTCTTGAATTTGGGCCACTACAAATGTATAATATTGAAAATATATATAAAAATATGAAATATATATATATATATATATATATATATATATATATATATATATATATATATATATATATATAATTAAACGGGTCATATTCGAATTGAAAGTCTTGACCCTAACCTTACCCGTTTAATTATCGTGTCGTGTCGTGTCAGCCCGTATACATAAATAGGTCGAAATCTCTGACCCTAACCTACTAACTTCGTATCCGGTTTGTGTCGGGTTGTCGTGTCATGCCAGATTTTGTCAGGTCTATTTACAAGGGAAGCGAGCTAAGTTCCACAATTTATTTTGTAAACCTTAGAAGGTTGCACTTTTCCGATTTGTAAGAATAGAGAAATAATATCCCAAACACTTTTTGTAATTTGTTTTTCATAAAATAAGTATTGCTTTATACAATTTTGTAAAACCGAATACATGAAAGAAAAAGAATTTTATAATCCCACTGTAAAAATGAATAAATATATAAAAATTAGAAAACGGATTTTGCAATACAAATTAAAAAGACATTAATTTGTGAAAACTGAAAAATATTAAAAAACGATACATAAAAAGTTGAACATATGTAAAAACCTTATATAAAAATAGTTGTATAAAAAATAGTTTGTTGGTGAATTCCACATTGATTTAAGTTTATTGAACAAATATTTTACAAAAACCGACAAAGTATATATAATTGCAAAATCTTTATAAGTTTAACCGTCTTCCAAAATCAAGATAACCTTTAATTACATGTTATAAAGGTACATTTTAAACACTTTATACTAGTATATTCATAAAATGTATACTACAAAAAGGTGACCGATTATAAATTAAAATGATAGTTAATTATATATCCTAACAAGTAATTTAATTAGCATAATATTAGACTAATGGTTGATGCGTAGAGTTTTAGTTTTATAAGTAAAGTTCAAATTTTAAATATTATACACCTAAAATATGTTAGTTATATACAATTTAATCTGATGTGATAAAAGGTGGAACTTTTTTGACATAAGTCATCCAGAATATGCAAGTTATTATTTATGATTATAACATTTTAAAAACTAACAAATGTCTAGAATGTAATTTATGTGTCATGAAAAAATTGTAAAACGAAATAAATCTAACCAATAATGGATAAAATTAATAGGCTTGTATTAGAGAACTAGGTGTGAGACCATGTATTACATGGGTTTAATTAAAAAATATATATATAAAATTTTAACAATTTGAAAAGTTTGAATTTATAAAAAAAATGAGAAAAAATTTAAATTATTAAAATTAATGAGACTTTAATACATTGAATACATTATATATATAAATCATTTCTAATAAATACCTTACATATATATTACCTTACATATTAAATGTGGAATTTTAATTTAATAAAATGAAAATTACAATAAAATAACAAGTGGAAAATAGAAAATTCAAAAAATCTAGAAAATGTCATATGTCCAAATGAAGGAGAAGATGACATGTGACAAAATAAACCTTCATTTACTTTGTAAAAATCCATTTCAATAAAAGAAACCTAGAGCATCCACATCACCCTCGTAAAATCCTATCAGGATGCCTACATTAAAACAAATTTATATTTTCAATAAAATATAGTTTATAAACCAAGACAAGTCACACTCCTATTAAATGATAAAATCAATTCATCTTTTCATATTCTAAAAAAAATCTAATTCAAAATAATAAAATTTAATAACCTAATTTGAGTAGATTATAAATTTTCAGCTGCTAATTCAGGAAAAATAAAGTCAATATATTAAAAACTATGACAACTAGATAGATTACATAACCAAAATAAAAATTAAATGTTAATGTTAAATAAAATCACATGTTCATATTAATCTAAATAATAAAAGAATCTAGAAATTACTATTAACCTTGGGTAATTTAAATAAAATTGAGATGATGAATAAAGAAAATTCATAAAAACAAATTCTTTTTACCGGAATGAAACCGAGAGATGGAAACTTCTTTCAACTCTTCAAAATAAAAATCATTCATGTTATTATCAACTAGTTGTGAAATCCATGTATTACATGTGTTAATTTTAAATATATATATATATATATATATATATATATATATATATATATATATATATATAAATGTCTAAATATTTGATAACTTTGAATTTATAAGAAAATAATAAAAAAAACTAACTAATTATTATAATGAAAATATTTTTTTATCTTTGAATTTTAACTAACAGTTTAAATAAATAAAGAAAAAAACTAACGAACTTTAATTTTGAGAAATTTTAAAAATAAAAGGTAAGTATATTAATGACATTGATATCCATTTATTATTATATCTATTGCAATTATTGTTGGATTAGGTGTCTAAGTCCATAACTATAATTGGTATATACTTGACCCGATAGTAGCATGGTCTTTTTGGGTTGCTTTCATCATAACAATTTGATAGGATGAATTATGGAGATTGAGGTTAATTATGATTTATTAATATATATATATATATATATATATATATATATATATATATATATATATATATATATATATAAGAATAATATATATTAATTGAGAAATCATATTATTTAATTAGTATTAATCAAAAATTAATGTGGAATTAATTTGGTGATCAAAAGAGACTAATTAAATTACGGGGACTGATATTATAATTATATGATAGTTGCAAGTTGGGCTTATGGATCCCTAGGAAGTCATGGACGAAATTCTATGTGTAGCCCACATAGGTTTCGTCCAAAGAGGGCTTCTGGAAGGATTTACTGGGTTGCTTAAGGCCTAAGCAGCGAATTAGAGCTCCAGTCAAAAACCCTAGTAGCTCAGCTATATAAGGAACCCCTATGATCCCTAAAATCGGTCATTGCATCCTAAGAGGAAACCCTAGCCGATTTGTCGAGCCTTCCCACCTCTCTCATGTTCTTCCAATTGTTACTTGGTGTTTGTGACTCAATAGAGGTGCAACAATTGAGGCACTAAACTCTTGAAGGTCAAGATCTACAAGCTACAAGGAAAAGGTATTCTTCCAACTATGTTTTATGTTATAAATCTCGAAAATTGTATGCTAGTTAGGGTTAATGCTTTGGATGATTAGAATTGCATGTATAACTTGAGAAAAACCTAGATCCAAAGCATTAGGGTTGCATGTACACCATAGGAATGATGTAGTACTCAAAACCCATCAGTGGTATTAGAGCTTAAGGTGTTTTTTTGTTATATTTGATGTCATGGTTAATTGTTCAAAGCTGAAAGCAGTCGAAATATGGACTCTGCCAGATGAACTCGAGGAGTCCATTATGGGACTCGACGAGTTGAGGCAACTCGATGAGTCCAAAGCCTGACTCAACGAGTTGACTCGTCTGACTGCACAATTTTCGGATTTTAAGCCTAAATTAGATAAGGATAATTACCATAAGTTGTTTTGACTGATAAAATTCGATTTTTCTGATATGGCAATGATTATCCTCAAATTTAAAGATAATGATCAAATTTTAAGATAATTACAAGATTATGTGATAAATTAATTATTTGCAAAATTTGATTTGTATTTATCTTGCCAAATTAATTGGATTATGTCAAATTTTGATAAGGATAAAATTATATGATTAATTTAAATTATATTCAAATTTAATCTAGAAGTTTTGAAAAGTTTCAATACTTGCCCTCAAATTTTGGAATTTAAAATTTGATGAAAAAGTTTTAATTTTAAAATAATAAAATTCTAAAACCCTAGTGTTTTAAAAGTTTAAAATACAACCCTTATGCCAAGAGGAAAGTGGGAGGCAAATTGATCTTGGAGAGCTTTAAGAGTCAAGCGATGAAGGAACCTCTAACACTAGTGCTCAACATGAGGAAGAGTTTCTTGTTGAACCAGTTGACGAGTCCTTACCTTTAAAACGTTCTAGTAGAGTTAGTGTTCCACCTGTGTTGTATGGTTTCCATATAACAGTTGAAGGTGATACGTTTATCAGCGATAGTACATTGATAAATTTGGATGAACCTAACAACTACAAGGAAGCCATGGTGGCCCCAGAGTCTGCAAAATGGAAAGAGGATATGAACAACGAGATTCAGTCCATGTATGACAATCAAGTTTGGAACTTGGTTGACAATGTATCGGGTCGTAAGACAGTCGGGTGCAAGTGGATCTTCAAGAAGAAGACCAACATGGATGGGAAAGTGCATACGTTCAAGGAACGATTGGTTGTGAAGGGCTTCACTCAAACCCTGGGGTTGACTATGATGAGACCTTCTCACCAGTGGCCAAGATCAAGTCTATTAGGGTTATGTTGGCCATCGCTGTATTTCATGATGCCAAATACCCCAATAGAGTGTGCAAGCTTGAGAAATCCATTTACGGATTGAAACAAGCGTCTCGCAGGTGGCATCTTTGTTTCGATGATAAAGTCAAAGATTTTGGATTTTCGAGAAGCGAGGATGAGTCATGTGTGTATGTCAAGTCTAGTGGGAGTATAGTGATCTTTCTAGTTTTGTATGTTGATGACATACTGCTTATAGGAAACGACATCCCGACCTTGCAGAAGGTTAAGTCGTGGCTTGGGAAGTGTTTCGCTATGAAGGATCTAGGAGAGGTTGTTTATATTCCAGGGATAAGGATATTGAGAAACAGAAGTATAAGACTAATAGGACTTAATCAAAGTACTTACTTGGACAACGTGCTGAAATGTTTTAGCATGGAAAACTCCAAGAAAGGGGAACGGCCAATCCAAAGCAATACTAAGCCAAGTAAGACTTAGAGTTCGAGTACCAATGCCGAGATAACAAAAATAAGTCGATTGTTATTTGCTTCCGCAGTTGGCTCGATCATGTATGCTATGAAATGTACTCGCCCTGATGTGGATTTTGCGTTGAGCATGGTTAGCCGATATCAAGGGAACCCGGGTAGAGCACATTGGACTGCAGTGAAGAACATTCTTAAATACCTGCGAAGGACTAAGGACTGGGTCCTTACCCTTGGTGGGATTGATTACTTGAGAGTGACAGGGTACAATGACGCCAACTTTCAAACCGACAGAGATAACATCCGCTCTCAGTTGGGCTCGGTATTTACCATGAATGGAGGGGAAATCACTTGGAAAAGTTCAAAGCAGGAGATTGTGGCTGACTCAACGTGCAAATCAAAGTACATAGCAGTGAGCGAAGCATCGAAGGAGGCAGTATGGTTGAAGAACTTCATTGGAGACCTCGAAGTTGTAGCAACCATAAAAGAGCCTATGAAGATTTTTTGTGATAATGAAGGAGCGGTTGCCTTAACTAGGGAACCGATGGATCATGGTAGATCCAGACACATCGACAGAAAATACCACTTCATCAAACATCGGGTAGAAGAGGGACTCCTCGTAGTCAAGAGGGTATCGTCTGAGGAGAACCCAGTAGATCCCCTCACAAAGGGTTTGAGTAGGGTTAAGCACTTACAACATGCGAGGACCATTGGTCTGAAGGACAATATTAGTTTTAGTGATTAGATAGTTGTTTAGAAACTTGCAATAGATAAAATGTAATTGACATTTGATGATTAAATAAATGAGTTTTATTTATGAGTAAAGTTACTATCTTGTGTTAATTGTTTACTATTGTTTCACTTTTGCATGTTTTACTTCCAGAATAATTAGATTATTCAAATTATCCACAGTCAATCATACTTTGGGAGTAAGCTATGAGGTTAGAGTTAGACTGTCATGAATTGGTTTTTGGATTGTCTATGTATTTAAACATAGCAAAGTTTTGTTGCAACGTTCATGAGTGCTCTTGAAATAAGATTTGAGTATTGGATTAAACCCACGCTCATGTGAATCACTTCATGGAATTTATCACGAGTGAATGTGAGACGATAATATCGTATATTCTTTAAACCGAGATATATGATTTGGTGTTTACGAGTTGGTTGTACATTGATAATGCGTAAAAACATCAATAACTTGACTTTATAAAACGTGTTGTTGTGTACAATTTGATGAGTAGATAGTACAAGCATATAAGTCAAAGTTTATCTATTCCTTTATCCTAAGAGGGTAAAACCGATATTTTGGGCCCCTCGATGATTTTGTGTTGACTTATGTGTCGGGCCTGGTCAGGACTGAATTGATGTGTTCAATTAAGTTTTACGTAAAATGAATATGAAGTCGAGAAACAAACTGTTGGATATTGAGAATGATTATGTTCCATGTCATTGTCCATACGATATCTTGCAGAACAGAGGATTATATGATCCCTTATATAAAGGACGCATCATTGGCTAGGTCAGCGTTCAACAGCGGCTTTTGAGAGTTATGATTGCTAATTGGATTTTGAAGTCGTACTTGCAGTTATATTTACTAGACTTATCCAAGTGGGAGACTATTGGATTAGGTGTCTAAGCCCATAACTATAATTGGTATGTACTTAACCCGATAGTAGCATGGTCCTTTTGGGTTGCCTTCACCATAGCAATTTGATAGGATGAATTATGGAGATTGAGTTTAATTATGATTTATTAATATATTATAAGAATAATATATTAATTAAGAAATCATATTATTTAATTAGTATTAATCAGAAATTAATTTGGAATTAATTTGGTGATCAAAAGAGACCGATTAAATTACAGGGACTGATATTGCAATTATTTGATAGTTACAAGTTGGGCTTATGTGTAACACCCTGATTCCCAGGTATAAAATTTAAAAGCTTAAAGTCATATTCTTAGACCTACTCGACGAGTTGATTTCTCCCAACTCATCGTGTAGAAGTGGATCAAGCTGCGTTATTTATGAGGTCTACTCGACGAGTAGGAGCTGGAAAATGAAACCCTAATTTTTAGGGTTTGCACCTTAAATAAAGGACTTAATCCACCTCTTGTGGCCTCCCTTACCACTTCATTGACTAGAGAAGAAACCATAGCCGTTATTTGTTGTTTCCTTGTGCTTATGATACTAAAAGAGTGTTTTTGGTGCATCTTGTTTAAGAAGTTTGAAGGTTCGGAAGCTTGGAACGAGAAGGAGATTGTAGATCCAACATCTACAACGTTTGGGCAACTATTTGAAGGTAACAATCTGTTACGTTGATCATTCTAGCATTAGATCCCCTTTTTCTTGGGTTTAAGGCCATTTTAGTATATTTGTGGAGCATTTCGGGTGTTGGTTATGATCTGAAAGTTGTAACTTCAGATCTAAACTCCTCTAAGTCTCTATAGTCATAAAGTTATCAGACTTATCAAGCATTGGCCCTTCTCTTTGGCTAAAACTCCTCCTTTAGCTTGGTTTTGGCATTTAGGACCTTGCATGTACGTAAAGTTTGCAACTTTACATGGAAACCATGCCCTAGGGGTTAGATCGTCAATTTTGAGCTTTAGGGTAGCTTAAAAACATTTGAATGATAATGGATTGAAGGGACTCGACGAGTTGCATGGTCAACTCGACGAGTCGGATGAAGATTGGTGGTGGTGGGTTTCTGCATGGACTCGCCGAGTCAATGAGACGAATCGACGAGTCAGTTAGGGTTTTTCCGACTTTTGGACACGCATGGACTCGACAAGTTGTCTGGAAACTCTATGAGTCAACTAAGGTTTTCATGATTTCTCGAGTTCTGGAAGGACTCGACGAGTTAGTGAGTTGCACTCGACGAGCTGGGTCAACATGGACTGTTGACCTTAACCGTTGACTTTGACTTTGACCAAGGGTTTACCAGTTTGACTTCTTAGGGTATTTTAGTAATTTGGGAATTTATGGAAGTGGATCATTGGTGGATGTTGAAATATCCCAAAAATACGGTCTAAAAATTTCGTTTTAAATCATTATCAAAAACCATAAATCATCCATCATCATTAAGAAAATCATGAACCATGTATCTCAAAATATCATGTCAAATACTATATCGAAATCATATGAGAAAATATCAGAGTCTAAAACAATCCCTAGCTGAAACTGTGGTGTGTGTCATGCGATCATCCCGAGCCCTTCCCCTTGCTAGTGGAAGTACTTGAAATCAAAATTGAAAACTGTAAGCACGAAGCTTAGTGAGTCTCCCCAAACTACCACATACCATACACATAACATATAACATATCTTGGGCCCTGCCCCTACTACCTCGAGTCTAGCTCGACATCGGATTTCCCGGTATCGGGCCCTGCCTAACAGTGAACCTTATTCGGCATCGGGCCCCGCCCAACATCGAGCAGATCTCGGCATACATAATAACATATAAACTAACATATAACATAACACATATACTAGCATGAAAACCTTCCTCGGGTCCCACCCGACATCAGACCTTGATCTGGAAACATACTAACATTCCTCGGGAACCACCCCGGCATCGGAACGGAGTCCGGAAACATACTATCATACATACTAACTAGACATTCATCGGGCTTGCCCCGACATCAGACCGGAAGCTGGAACTCCTAACACATAACAAACACATGCAAGAATCAAAAAGACATCAAGCATACATGCATACAAGCATTCCTTGGGACCGCCTTGACATCGGATCGAGATCTGGAAAAACATATAACTCTACATCAGGCCCCGCCTGTCATCAGACCGTAATCTGGAACTACTACTAACTAAGTGGGCCGACCTTGGTGCCTTAGACCCGTTCTTACAGGAGAAACTCACCTCGCAAAGTTTTCTGCATAAACTCGTGGTGAGGAATATCTGATAGCTGCTCCAACGACTCCCCGACTATCAATATCACAATATTACTTAGTTAAAATATGATAATCCATCTCAGGGTAAATGACCATTTTACCCCTGGTCAAAGTCAACGTTTGATTCAAAGTCAAATTCAAGGTCAATTCCCAGTCAACCCCAACTCGGTGAGTTCATAAACAACTCAGACACGTGATCAACTAAGTCAACTCATCGATTCCCTTAACTGACTCGTCGAGTTCTTCCTGTCATAAAGATCGGGACAGCCCGCTTCAACTCGTCTAGTCCTTTCCTGGACTCGTCGAGTTTGTAACAACGTAAATTTTCAAAACATTTTTTTTTCATTTTTCAAACAACATAATTATCATTTAAACATTCTCAAATCTCATGTTCAACAATTTTCATCAAATAAACATATCCCAAGATCACAAATGAAACCATCGGTCTGTGTGTACGGATCATGTCGGCGCCTTCCCACGATCGTCACTAGTACCTGAAACACATAACACATAACATTGTAAGCATAAATGCTTAGTGAGTTCCCCAAAATACCACATACAACACATATTAGCCAATCGAGGCTATAACTCTGTATGACCTTCTGGTCAAAGTGTCTCAGTGGGACCCTCCAGTCCCATAACTCTGTGGACCCTCTAGTGTTAACTATGTGGACCTTTCGGTCCTAACTCTGTAAACTCTGAATCACATATAGCACATAATCACATAGATATCACATCATATAATAGCATACAACATACTCTGTCACATAACTCTAATTACCACTCTAGGTAAAGCGTAGTGAGAAGACTCACATCGGGTAACTGGGTAATACCGGTCTAGCCTCCGCCTAATTGCATGGAACAATTACTCTAATCAATACAACTCTCAAGGCTAGACTAAACCCTCTCTAAGTTCTCTCAGAAGGGTAAAAGACCATTTTACCCCTCCAATGGCTCAAAAGTCCAAACATTGACTAGACCCTAAAAGTCAACGAAAGTCAACGGTCAACTTTGACCAGACTCGTCGAGTTCATATAGGTGACTTGGCGAGTCCAAGCGTGTCCTCTGGGTCTATCTAAACCTCACTCGACTCGTCGAGCGAACCTTCCACTCGACGGGTTATTACTGGTCATGAATCGTGGGGCAACCCGACTCGACTCGTCGAGTCCCCTTATAGAGTCGGCATGTTCCTTCCATGGCAACACTCAAACGGCCTTCTAAGGTCAGATATGCTTCTCCAACTAGTAGATCTAACCTTCTAGCACTCAAAACTCACGTAAAGGTTCGAACTTTAGGCCCATGCATCACACTATCATCTCTATATGCCAAAATAACCCTTTATATGATAACCTAGGCCCCAAAACTCATAAAGGATTGCATAAAGCTGAAGAATAGGGACTCTTTGGACCTCTGAAGGTCAAGATCTGATAATATTGTCACAAAGGGACATCACACACACTAGATCTCTTACCAAAAGTGAAGAGAATAAACCCTAGATTCATGAAATCTATTACTCAAATGAAGATAGACATGAATATTTACCTCCCACAGCAGCTCTAAATGAAATGATGGAAGATTTGAGTCCCACAAGTCAGCCTAGCTCGAAATCCTTCCTTCCCTTTGCTAAAACACACCAAAGAATGATGAATTAGCCCTCCTCTTGCTCTACAAGCTTTCTCTCTGCTCTCAAGGGTGTAGTGGTCGTAAATGAAGGCCATAAAGGCCTTTAAATAGGGCACAGGCCCAAAGATTTAGGGTTTCTGCCGCCAGCACAGACTCGTCGAGACATCTAGCCGACTCGTCGAGTCCATTCATTAATCCAGTCAGTAAATCCCAATCCCAAGGACTAAGGTTCTTGAAACAAAACCTTCATGAAATGGAAATAAATAGATCTAAGAGAAGAATGATCAAGTTAGAGACTTGATTACTAGAAAATGTAGCAAATGGAGTGTAGTTCCTGGATCTACTTCTTCCCCCTTGAGCCTTCTATCTTCTTCTTCTTCCACAAACTTCAAAAGGCACAAATAACACTCAAAATGGCAAGAAATTGCTCAAGATCACTCAAGGTTGATTAGGGTTTCAAGATTAGGGTTTGGAGGTGATGGAGGCTGGGATGGATGCCAGATATGATGCTTAAATAGGGTGCAGTGCAAACCCTAAAGATTAGGGTTTCATCCAGCCTGTCCTACTCGTCGAGTCAGGGTTGCGACTCGTCGAGTGGCTCACTTAAAACTCGTGCATATACTGCCTTTTACTCGACGAGTTAGGGCCACCAAATCGTCGAGTAGCCCTTCTAAAATGAACAAATAAATAAATCAAGTGCATACCAGGAACCAGGGGATACAATTCTCCCCCAGTTCTCTTAGAATTCGTCCTTGAAGTCTGTTGCATCTAAAAACAACTTTGGGTAATGCTCCTTCATCTCTTCCTCGGGCTCCCAAGTCCACTCTGAACCCTTGCGGTGCTGCCATTGCACCTTTACTAACTCCACTCTCTTATTCCTCAAATCTTTCGACTTCTTGTCAAGGGTAGCTACAGGTCGCTTGATGTAGTTCAGGTTGTCATCAACCTAAATATCATTAAAGGGTACCACTTCTGAATCGACCACTAAGCACTTCCGCAACTGCGGAACATGGAAAGTGTTGTGGATCTGGCTGATCTCTGCTGGAAGGTCTAACCGGTAAGAAACCCGACCCACCCGGGCCAATACCCTAAATAGACCGATATACCTGGGGCCTAACTTTCCCTGTTTCCGAAACCGAATGACACCCTTCCAGGGAGACACCTTCAGGAGGACCATGTCGCCAACTTGGAACTCTAATTCCGAACGCCTCTTGTCAGCATAGCTCTTCTGTCGACTCTGAGCAGTCTAGATCCTGCTCTGGACCTGTTGGATCCTCTCAGTAGTCTTGAGTACTACTTCGGCACTCCCCATAACTCTCTGACCAACCTTACCCCAACAGCTTGGGGTCCTACACTTCCCCCCGTTAAGCATCTCAAAGGGAGGTCGGTCTATACTTTCATGGTAACTATTGTTATACAAAAATTTCGCTAATGGAAAATACGTATCCCAACTGCCACCGAAATCTAACACGCATGCGCTTAGCATGTCCTCAAGAGTCTGTATCATCCTCTCGCTCTGTCCGTCTATCTGAGGGTGGAAAGCAGTGTTGAATTGGAGAGGAGTACCGATCTCCTCGTGAAACCGATTCCAAAATCTAGAAGTGAAACAGACATCTTGGTCTGACACCACCGAGACACGCACCCCATGCCATGCCACTATCTCTCGCACATAAATTTCAGCCAACTTCTCGGCCAATACGCTCTCCTGGATCGGGATAAAATGAGCGCTCTTGGTCAACCGATTCACAATGACCCATATCAAATCTACTCCACGTGCGGTCCTGAGAAGCTTGGTAATGAAATCCATGGTGATATCCTCCCACTTCCACAAGGGAATGTCTAGCACCTGCATCTTTCCGTGTGGTTTCTGGTTTTCGGCCTTGACCTTCCTCTAGGTCAAGCACCTCTCCACATACCATGCTATGTCCCGCTTCATGCAGGGCCACCAGTAGTCATGGCGAAGATCTCGATACTGTTGGGTTTTGAGCATTCTAACACTCCTAAGTGTACATGCAACCCTAAATACCTTGGATCTATGTTTTCTCTATTATACATGCAATTATGAACTTTCCAAGGTATTACCTTATCTAGCATACAATACTTGATACTTAGGTAATCAAATGGATAGAATACATACCTTTGTTTGATGTAGCTTGACTTCATGAAGCTTGAGTGCCTAGTGCCCCAAGTGTGACACCTCGAATGGTTCACACAACACCAAATACACATGGAATGACTTGAGAGAAATTGGAACACTTCATAAAATCGACTAGCCCTTTTTATCCTCACATAGTGCACAATTTTCTCCAAGAATAAGATCATTATATAGTGTCACAATTAGGGTAAACCCTAATTGTCATGGCATTCCATTTCCTTGGATCCATGGGTTCAAATACACCATGGAGCATCCATGGAGCATCCTATGGGTTTTAGCCCAACTTGATAATCCATGGAGTCTTAGCCCACTATAAAAGTATGGATGATTTACACAATCAACCCATATATTTAATTAGTCTTCTTTTGATCACTTAATTAATCCTAGATTAATTCTTGATCAATACTAATTAAATAATCTTATTAATATATTAGAACTTATAATATATTACCAAACTTTAAGTGTTATTTCTCTTATTTTAGTCTATCCAAATGCATGATGCCATGCAACCCAAATGGACCATGCAGGGTCGGGTCAAGTCTTACTAATTATAGTTATGAACTTAGACATTAATCTAACAATCTCCCACTTGGATAAGTCTAAAACTATTATTTTAAGTATGACTTCAAGAACCGACTGGCAATCGTAGCTCTCAAAAGCTTCTGTCGAACTCTGACCTTGTCGATGATCTCTGACCTTTGTCAATGACTGTCCATTAGATAAGGGATCATCTATTCCCCCATTCTAGATATCATATGGATTGAGACATGGATTATAATGATTCTCTCTGTCCATTTGTTGTTTCCCGATTTCCGATTTATGACGACTGACTAATTGAACAAATCAAATCAGTCCAGGCCCGGCCGAGCACTTACATTTGTCATCACCAAATCATCAAGGGGCCCACGGATATTGCTTTTATCCCCAAGGTAAAAGGAATGGATAAAATTCGACTCCTATGGCTTGTTCTACTACTTGTTGAATCATACACAAAGGCACATTTTATAACATCGAGTTACCAATACGTTTTCGTGCAATCAATGTATAACCAACTCATAGTAACAACTCATATCTCTAGGTTTGAAGAATATAAGATGTTATCGTCTCATGATCACTCGTGATAAAATCCATGAAGTGATTCCAATGAGCGCGGGTTGAATCCAATACTCAGAACTTATGAGCACTCATGAGTGTTGTAGCACCACCTTGTCCAACAACTTAGACCTCTACAAGCCCAACCCATGACAGTCTTGATTCATATCTACTTCCAACATATGACCGAATGTGGATGGTTTGAATAACTTAGTCATTCAGAACAATGACCTGGTTATTCTGGAAGTCAAAACATGCAAAGTGAAACACAATAATAATAGAATCTAATATGGTATCAAAACCTATGAATATAAATAAAACACTTTTTATTTATCACCATATGATTACACATTATCCATTTCTATTTGCCAAGTTCTCATAATTCAGATTATGAAAAGGGATGTCGTAATCATAATCGAATTTTTAGATAGCAAATAATAGACCCATATATAGAATTTCCTTATGTTGAGCCATTCCAACATGAAATTCATATATATTCTTGACTAAATTTGATTAAAATCTCAATGTAAGCTTTTAGAATTGAAATGAAGTATAATTTCCTCTCCCTTAATTATAGCAAAACAACTCTTTCCCAATTGAAACCTTTTGTTTTCTATAATTAACATTGCTAACTTACAATCTTTATCATAATTATCATGATCCCACTAACATGATGATTATTAGCATAACACTTATGCTCCTACTAGCTTTGACATGTACTCAAAAATCAGCTGGACTTCTAGAAATCAATACTTAATTGACTTTCTTACCAAAGTTCGGATTTCTAATACTAGATTGCCTTGATAAAACTTTATCAATATCATACATTATCTTAGATAGCTCACAGGTGTGTCTAAACAATTTTAAGAACTATGAAAATGGATGTCGTAATCATAGTCTCGATTGTTTAGACCTTTGCCGCTTCTCACAAGTCCATGTTAGTGTGTCGGTTAGCCACACACGCTCCGCTAACGACTTTGAGAATGCAAATATCACAATTGCTATCTAGTTAAAATCTACTTAGTGAAAATGTTTCCTCACCACCATTTTCATGAATCTGAAAGAAACCTTATGACACTTAGATTTAATGGTGTATGTGTTCTTATCCATGTGAATTGTCAAAACCATAGTCACAAGACAAGGATAATGACAAATTCAAACTCATATGGACTGAACTTTTGCAATCTTAAATTCTTGCCACCTGGCAGCTCAAGGGCCTGCTATTGCTTCCAAGTTGTTGTGCAACCAATTGAGAACTCTAAGAACTCATATGCAAAGCCATCTTTAATTTGAATGGGCACAAAATATGTCAACACGATAGGTTATAAACCTCAAGTCGTGTGCTAGTGAAGAACTTCAGGTTTTATTCATGATTAGCTCTTGAGAATTTCAAGACCTTTAAAACTCCCACTATCCTCTTGACATATAAGACTCCCTTGTCAAACATCCAAGAGATAGTGCAGGTTTTAATCAAGACAGACACTTCACACAATTGGCCTTAGTTGGTCTTTTTTTTATCCAAAACATCACAACATACCAATTTCAAATGTACAAGAGTAGAAAAATTTTACTCTTACATTTGACAAGTGTTTTAAACCTTCTTTAAGACATATCACTCAACTTACAGTCTTGGAGTATGACGCTAAGACTTGTTTTGGAACGAAGTATGACTCATCTTCTTGATTTAACCATTTCAACAATTCATAGTTCCTATTCTTAGCTACCAGAATGCACTTAGAGGATGAATTGTGATAAGGTCTCTTAATCATTAAGATGATTATATAACACGATACTAAAGTACTCTCCCATCTTTTCAGATTTGAGAAACTTTTATCTTTCTGCCATAATTTGATTCTTCTCACTCGTTCTGCCATACATCGAAAATTTTTCAATGTATCAGAATTACACTTAAGCCTGTAAGTATAACCATATTTAGTAAACCTTAATAAATCATGACAAATAGTATTATCGATCTTTTGTGGTGGACTCTGACCAGTGCACAAGAATGTGTACCCGATCCCTTAGTCCTTTACTTGACTCACACATCCATGTGAACAAGTAATTATTCTTAATTTTCTAATGCTTAAAAGTTCTCATTCATTATACTATACACCTTGCATGATTCCAATTTTCTATCCAACTGAAACTTGGGTGATGAGAATCTTTCCTTATTTGGTAAATTTAGACATTACCATAAATGAGAGAATCAAATTCACTTTCCAATATTGCTATCAGTGGAGTCTTATAAGCAACAATTTTCCACAAACGCCATTGTAAGGATACATAAAATAAATAAAATCTAAAATTTTCTCTTATTTTAAAACTTTGCAGAAAAACTTATCCTTACAATCCATATAAAAACTTGTTGTTATCTATTCCTAAGCAATATATCATAACTCCTAAGAAGTAGCTCAAGAATCCGATCTTCAAACTATGCGATAGAAATCCATCTACGCGATCAGATTCGGCATATTCTTTCTTTAAGTTTCTTCACTTTTCTTTGATTCTTAAAACATCAACATGTGACCCAATCACATAATGTATCAAGAATCTCATAATAGAAACTTAGCAGAGTTAGATAGTGGACTTTACCTGAAGTCGAGTCAAACTTATTGACTATAACATCTTTAGGTAAAATTGGAAGCTTCGCAACTAATGCCCCTTCCATGGCAATATAAACATATGGACCTTTTGATAATGGTATGCAGGACTATCATAGACTTAGATTTTCTCTTTACCATTTGGTCAACCTAGCTGACTATGGTCGATCCCTTTCCATTGGGAAGAGAATGTTTTTTCTGGATTTCCAGTGTATTCATTGTCAATGTCCATAAAGTTTTAGGAAGCTGATCTCAGCAAATAAATAAGAACATTAAGGGTCTTGTCATAGTCTGTTTTATAGGAGTCCCAAAGGAACTCACTATGTGACTTAGAAAGTAGTTAAGCCACCAACTTTCTCAAGACTTTAACACCCAACTCTCTCGGCTTGTCAATATGTGACTACATCTCCAAGATGTGATCACACATAGACCTTTGCTTGCCAATAGGGCTTGAGTGACCTTAAACTTTTCAAGAACTTGTGGGTTAGGGAGAATAATTGGAGGAGGTGAAAGAAGTATGTTTTCCATGGGACATCATCTTTATTTAGGAAAACTTGTTACAAGAGATTTGGGAAGATTGTAAATGTCTAAACCAGACATCTTTTGGGAGATATTCAAGATAGTTGATTTAAAGTCCCTAATATAACACCCAATATGAAATATTAAGGCTAGGACCCTACAAAATATTTTATAACTTGGAAGAGGGATGCCATAATCCAAGCTATAGAATATTTGAAGGTAGGCGAATGACGATTCACCAATTTCCACCATGAAAACGAAATAATTTAATTAGGTTTTACCTGGATTTGAAACTCCTAGATCTTTTGAGATTCATTGAATTGTTCAATGGCATGTTTCAATCTCGGGTGTGCCTTTCATGTTTTGTGATTGGGATGCCGAGGATCACACAACAAGGTGTTAAGTAACCATGCAAATATACTTGGTACCCTTAATATTTACCCTTTAATCGATGTGCCGGTTAACCACACACGCTCCATCGATACTATGATAAATATTAAGTTACCCTTTGCCAACCTTGTTAAGTCCAGGTTAGTGTGTCGGTTAACCACACACGCTCCACTAACGGCTTAAACAAAGTGCAAAGTCTAATTTCATGGATTAGCACCTTATTCACATTTTCCTAAGTAACTAAGATTGGGTATTAATAAGAGTTTAGTTACTTAGTATTTATCATTAATACTTTTAATGAAGGGAGAATTCTAGTCCTTGTCCTACCCATTCGGCTAATGACCCTCCACCAGTCAAGGAAGCGGTGGGTGAGAGTGGACACCCATTAAACTGCCATTTTATAGGCAGTAACCTTATACCCCCCTTATAGACCGGCTTCGTGAATGAGGCCTACTAACGGTAAGACTGACTTTACTCTTATACATATATATATATATATATATATATATATATATATATATATATATATATATATATATATATATATAAATATTATTAACTTATAATATTATAAAGTATAAGGGTTGAATTTTAACTTTTAAAATTCTAAGGGATAACTTGGAATTAAAGTACTCATAAGTGAAGACTTTTCAAATTCCAAAACTTGAGGGCAAGTTTTGAAACTATTCAAAACTAATTAATTCCATAACTTATGTGTTTAAAGTAGTTTTAATTAAAAGACTCTTCAAGTTCCATAACTTGAGGACAAGTTATGGAAGACTTTAAACTAATAAAAGAATGTAACTTTCTTTATTTTGTAACTTATGGAATTAATTAAGGTTACATATTTTTTTACTTAATGAAGTGACTCTTGAACCTCCATAACTTGAGGACAAGACTCTTCAATTTTGTAACCATTGCCAACTTTTATGAGTTTTAAGAAACTTAAATGTGACTTTTCAAATAACTTGAGGACAAGTTACAAAAACACATTTTAGAATCAACTCTTAGATTAAAATGGATTGAAAACACATAATCAATTAACTTTTCTATTAATCTAAGCAACTCATAAGAACAAGATAATTCAAATCAAACTTTTTCATGTAATTAGTCTAAACCTTAAACTAATACAAAACATGAATCTATTGACAATTATCTTTGAAATTGGATTAGCATGAACATTACCACATCAAAAACAAGTTTATAAGTCCAAAAACATCTTAGGGTAATGTTCTTAGTCCAATTCTAGCCAAAACAATCGAATATATGCTGTCTTGGGGTCCAACTCGTCGAGTGCACGAACCAACTCAGCGAGTTGGATGCATTTTGTCTTGGACTCGGCGAGTCCATCAGTGGACTCGGTGAGTCTGCTGAGCAGACAGCATCAAAATTCAATTTTTAAGCCAATTTTGCAAGTATAACAAGAAAACAAGCCTAGTCTCTGATACCACTGTTGGGTTTTGATCATTCTAACACTCCTAGGTGTACATGCAACCCTAAATACCTTGGATCTATGTTTTCTCTATTATACATGCAATTATGAACTTTCCAAGGTATTACCCTATCTAGCATACAATACTTGATACTTGGGTAATCAAATGGATATACATACCTTTGTTTGATGTAGCTTGTCTTCATGAAGCATGAGTGCCTAGTGCCCCATGTGTCACACCTCAAATGGTTCACATAACACCAAATACACATGGAATGACCTGAGAGAAATTGGAACACTTTATAAAATCGGCTAGCCCTTTCTATCCTCACATAGTGCACGATTTTCTCCCAGAATAAGATCATTATATAGTGTCAAAATTAGGGTAAACCCTAATTGTCATGGCATTCCATTTCCTTGGATCCATGGGTTCAAATAAACCATGGAGCATCCATGGAGCATCCTATGGGTTTTAGCCCAACTTGATAATCCATGGAGTCTTAGCCCACTATAAAAGTATGGATGATTTACACAATCAACCCATATATTTAATTAGTCTTCTTTTGATCACTTAATTAATCCTAGATTAATTCTTGATCAATACTAATTAAATAATCTTATTAATATATTAGAACTTATAATATATTACCAAACTTTAAGTGTTATTTCTCTTATTTTAGTCTATCCAAATGCATGATGCCATGCAACCCAAATGGACCATGCAGGGTCGGGTCAAGTCTTACCAATTATAGTTACGGACTTAGACATTAATCCAACAGATACATCTTCATCGCCCCGGGATAGATGGAGAACCTAGACTTATGGGCCTCATCCATCAACACCTGCCGTACTCTGCCCCAGTACGGAACCCAAACCCTCCCATGCAGGGTCAACAACCCTTGGCTGTCATAATCAACTGAGGCCTCTTGGCCCACAACCCTCTCACACTTCTGGCACTCTTCCTTCAGTCCCCCAACCTGCACCTCTCTAATTTGCTCCAACAGTGAAGTGATCACCGTCATCCTCAAGCATAAATCTCTAATCGGAGCCGCTACCACCTTGCGGCTTAGAGCGTCGGCCACCACACTGGCCTTTCCCGGGTGGTAAAGGATCTCACAGTCATAATCCTTGACCACATCTAACCACCGACGCTGCCTCATGTTCAGATTTGGCTGATCCATAAGGTACCTCAAACTCTTGTGGTCCATGTAAATGGTACAACAAACCCTATAGAGGTAGTGTCGCCAAATCTTGAGGGCGAATACCACAGCCCCAACTCCAAATCGTGCCTCGGATAGTTAGCCTCATGAGGCTTCAGATGTCTCGAGGCATAAGCTATCACATGACCTCGTTGTATCAACACTGCTCCCATAAGCTATTATGAACTATAAAAATGTGATATTAGCTCTTCTATCCCTTCCAAGCAAGAGTTATGATGTCTAATTGGGTTAAGAGCTTTGGATTTTCTTGGAAATAGGTCCAACTGGGTTTAGGGCCCAATCGGGTTATTGGGCCATAATGAGCTTTTATTGCTTTTGATTTGGGCTTTGGATGGACATTTTGGGTTGGTCCTTGGTTATGGAACAAGTGAGAAAAGGGTAAAATGTTCTTTCACCCTTTAGGAGGTTGGTTTATGGAGCGGGCCTCCAATTTTTGGATTATCGGGTTAATTATTGATTAAGATTGTATTTCTTTTGTTAGTTGGCACGAGGTTATCCGGTTTAGTGGTATGAGTAGTTATTTGGTTATCAGCAGGCTGAGCTGAGTTTCCTCACTATATTTAGCGGTTCTAAGGCACCAATGCCGGCCCATGGTTTTTTATGCTTAGTATGCTTGTTGTCTGCGTGACTCTTGCATATGTTATGTGTTTTATGTTTACAGAGCGGGGCTCGATGTCGGGCGGGGACCGATGCTAGGCCAGGCCTGATGAGTATATTGTATGCTAATTATATGTAAGTGTTTTTATGATTACCGGGTACGACCCGATGTCGGGCGGGGCCCGAAGGCTAGTTTGTATGCTATTTATCTTTGTGATTATTTCATGTGTCATGTTTTTATATGTTTATATTTTTATATGTTTAAGCCGAGCGGGGCCCGATGCTAGCCGAGACCTGATGACTGAAAGATCTATATATTAAGCGGGGCTCGATTCCGGGTGGGACCCAATATATGTTTATATATGGTATTTTGGGGAACTCACTAAGCTTTGTGCTTACGGTTTTCATTTTATGTTTCATGTACTTTTGTTTTCAAAAGGAAGGGCCTGGCTTGATCGCAGCGTATCCAACCATGTTTCCGTATTATGATGATTTTGGGATTGTTCTCTGATAATTGTTTTCTTACAAAGTACTTTTGAATATTTAGCAAAGGGTTATTGAATGTTTACTTAAAGATAATTAATGTTTTGGTTGAATTAAAATCGAAATTTTTACCTCATAATTTAGGGATGTTTCAAGTTGGTATCAAAGCCTTGGTTTGAGGGACTCGGGCACAATCACAAGCGCGATTGAACTCAAACTAAGGAAATGGTATTTTTTCTTGAAAAGAAAAAGAGTTTTAAAAATATTTTTTTGAAAAACGAAAGAAATTTCTAAAAGGATTTTGTAAAGACCAAGGAGGTGTTATGTGTGCAATTGCCCGAGCTCAAGTAAGATTTCCCAAAAATACCCATACATGTTATATGATATGGTTTGATTTGTGAATATGTGAACTGCATGCTAGCTAGGGCTAAGGATTTTCTTAGTTTTTGCATGATAGAATGCTAGGAGAGATGCCTTGGTATGCCTATTGTATGAGCTTGTAGACTTGCATGCTAGTACTGATTAGTCGGTAATATGATGGCATGATTAGGTCATGCTTGGTTATGATTACTTGATGCTCGAATGTTGCTGGCTTTGTGCTTTTAGGAGTTCTCACTAGTTTCAACTAACCAGTAAGTAAATATGCTAAGTTACATATTACTGAGAGTAGATAATTTTAGAAGGTTAGGTTTTAACTCTATTGTGCAGCTCTTGTTTGAGTTTAACCGTTGTCGTGTGAGACCTTTCATTCAAAGAATTATCTGGTTTTGGTGATATGTAATTGTATTTGTGAGCTAGTTAGAGGGAGATAGTAGGAGTTCTTTCTATAGTTCATGGTGGAGAGTGGTGTGGTGATTGCCCCAGGGAAACCTAGGAAGAGGTTTACTGCTGGGAGCCTTGTCTTTTCAAGGGTAGTAAATATGGATTTAAGACGACTAGGTGAATTGACCTAATATGTGATGCCTTGTAGCCTAAGAGGGATTGGATGTTATGTTAGATCTGGAATCTTCTTGATAGAAAGCGGAATTGATATGTTCTTCATTTGGCTGTGACTTGGAGTGTTACTTCACAAATGTTGCTTGATTTGTGCTTTATGGAACTCCCAAGTGATGTGAGTTAAATATTAAGTGGATATGTTAAGTCACATGTGGCAAGGGTTGGATAAACTCAAAGTGACAGATTTAACCCTATTGTGCAGCTATCGTTTGAGTCTAACCGTTGTAGGGACGAGTATTTTACTCGGAGGATTATCTAAGCATTGTCGCATGTGATTGTATTCATGAGCTAATTAACTAAAATTATGGGGAGTTTTTCAGTAGTTGATGGCAGGTTGAGGTCGGAACCAAGGAAAGCCTAAGAAGTGCTTCAATGGGTTTAGTTACGTTGTTTACCGAGAATTTGGAGTATCAGTTTGAGAAGGTGACTTAGAGGATTTGGGATGATTCTTAAGGAAAGTATGGATAGGTGTGGAAGGTAGTATTAGGTCCGTACTACTGAAAACATAGGATCTATACTCGAATCAGGGAGAGTCTTGGAGAATCTAGGAATCATGTGGGAAGTGGATTCTTTGGTATGTTTTAGTTATTGATATGAGTGTTTTGTCTCGGTGTGGTGATGATCACACTAGGATGAGGTTCAGGTTCAGGCTCAGGTGCGGGTACTGAGCCGATTGATGTGCAGATGCAGGAGTTCATCACATCAGAGATTACCCGCGGTATTTCGGAGCAGTCTCTGGTGATCTTTGGTATACTCAAGGAGGGGTTTTTTGAGATTTTAGGTGAGTGTCGAGGCGCGTTCTATATCGAGATTATGGTTATCGTTGGAGCTCGCACTCTTTGCTTCCATGAGATCCTTGTTTTTGGGACTCCCGGGTTCTTTAGGGAGAAAAACCCTATTTCCAGTGAGAGATGGTTAGCGGATGTGGCATTCTCGTTCTATTGGTAAATGTTTGTATTGTTTGTGAGGAAATGAAGAAGGTAAGGTATCATGGCATGTTAAAGGATGATATCAGGGAGTTGTGAGTTGTCGGGGTGTGAGACCTTGAATGATATGATTGGTAGAGGCCCACGATTCAGGATTCACGTTAGAGAGGACATCAGGGTCGGGGTCGTTGTGCCAAAAGTGGGAGGAACCATGAGGGATGATGTTGGGAGTCAAGCCGAGGATGTTTCAATTATGGTCAGATGGGTCATATTAGTCGGGATTGCCTCGTGAGTCGGATCCGATGTGTTTTCGTTGCAACCAGGTATGCCACTAGAAGGCCGATTCTCTGATGTCGAGGGTTGGAGCAGTGAGTGCACCTGCTCCGGTTACTTTGAGGATCACTAGAGGTCGTGAGGGTAGGGCGGGAGCCCCAACAGCAAAGAGTCGTGCATTGCAGTGTCAGTAAGTGGATGTCATAGTTTCATCAAGTGTTGTTGCGGATATGTTATATTTTGTGTTCTTCATGTTTATTATCACTATTCATATTTGCCTTGGGATCTTGTTTTGGTATGGGTAATAATTATCATTGGTTTGGTTCTCTGTTATTTCCTGGGCTATATCATCAAGAATTGTTATATGTCATTTTACATGCCAAGAGTCATTAGTGGACCGTATCTTGCTGAGCGGGTTCCAGTTTTTTTTGGTTGTTGTTCTACTTCTTTGATGGGGTCAACTCAGGGGCATCGTTTGGAAGGTTTATGGTCGGATTAGCTGGTTAGTTCTCTAATGAAGCCAGAGTTCAGAAGTATTATCATTTGCTCCGGTAGGATTGGCAACTATCTATGGAAGGGCCTTTGGGTCCAAATCATCACCGCTGCTAGGGAAGGAGCGGTAGCAAGAAGTTGGTGGTGGCAGTAGCATGAGCTTATTGGTCATTGGAAGTACCAGGGGGGAAATTTCATAATCTCAAGGGTTGGAGATGGTTAGAATTCAAAGACTCTTCTCAAGATGGGTAGTTGGAACGAAGGTTCGCCAGTTCAGAGCAAGGGTTATGGTCTTTGTAACCGACATAAAAGGATTAAGTATTTGGTGCTATAACATGGCAATTTTTTGGGGTTGTTGGACTTGCTGAGATTTCAGGAAGTGTTCGTCTGGAATTTGGGTGGTTGCGCGATCATCGAGTTTGGCTAGTAATGGAATGTTAATCCTAGTAAGCTCCGGTTGTCAATAGTTTGAATGGTAAGGTTGCGAGATGGGTTGGAAATTCATCAAATCTTGAGGTTATAAGAGTGCAGTCGAATCCAAGTGGGGGAGAATCATTTGGTCTAAGGGGTTGCATAAGAAAGGATATTCGTGTTTCATTGCACATCAGTAGTGGCGCACGATGGGTTTGTAGATGGACTTAGGTCGAGGGTGGTGTTAGAGCCTCTCTGCCTGTACTTGTCTGATTAAGGATTTGGGGTTTGAAGCATGACCCAAACACCTGATTGGGATTTATTCGGATGAGGGTTTGACTCATAGTGATTGTGGTTGATATGGTAGAGGTGTGGTAAGACCATGGGCGATGACCATGGTGGGATAGACGTGCCGTAAGACTGCGGGGTGGCTGTAACATTCACTGGATTGGCAAATAGTATTTAAGTGTTGTAAGTCTATGATGGGATTGTAGCATTCACCATATTGAGGTAGACCATCGTTGGGGTGGTCGTGAGTATAAAGGAGGATCAACTTGCACCTTGGGCATAGCGGCCAGCGGGGTCGGAAAGCAAATCTATGTTATGGGAATAGGACCATTGGGGTTTGAGGGGGGTTGGGCCTGTGTAACTCATGATGGGGCGAGACACGTGGGCGTGGCACGTTCATTGGTATAGACCGGGTGTGACTCATAGGTGAGGCTTGTGTGTCTCTAGCAATGCAGGTGAGACTTGGTAGAGACTGGTTGGGTCAGGGAAATGGATTATGGTTTTAGTGGGATGATTATATGGCCAGGGAGCGTCATGGTGTGGTGGGTAAGAGATGATAGCCTTATCGGCTGAATTCCTAGGAACCTGGTTGCTAGGCCAAGTGTGATACTGGTAGTCTCAGCGATAGTTTGGGGATATTTATATCTCAGTTTAGTGATTGGATGCAGTGAATTAGAAGGTTTGAGGTGAAATGCAAGTGTTAATCCTTGGATCTCTAGTTAAGAGTTATATATCAAGTTGGCTTTTGGTCGAGAATCTTGTGATTATGTTTCAGAATGGTTCCACATGTGTGGAGGTTAGGCAGGTGATGGGATTTCGGAATTTTAGCAGTATCATGTTGGATCGGCAGTTTTGGGATCAGTGTTTTGTTTAGCTCTAGAAGGCTTTGGTCGAAGAGTTGGTTTCCAGGAGGGTGGTAAGGAGTGATTTTGAGGATGAAATATAATTTAAGTGGGGGTAAAACACCCAAAAATATGGTCCCAAAAATTTCAGATTAATAATTAATAAAATAGTATTTTCCCATGACATCGAAACACATGAATAAAACCAATGTAACGATTTATCATAAATCAGAGTAAAACATTATAGCAGAATCTCAATGGTGTGTGTGCAATGCAGTCATCCCGAGCTCTTCCCTTTACAATCGGAAGTACCTGAAACATAGACTAAAAATCGTAAGCACAAAGCTTAGTGAGTTCCCCCAAAATGCCACATACCAACCATAGAATAAACATATAGTGGGCCCCGCCCGGCTTCGGACCCCGCCCGGCATCGAGCTGAGCTCAGTAAAATGGGCCCCGCCCAACATAAAAGAAAATATATCAAAATAACACATACACATGCGATAATCACAAAGATACATAACATACATATATCTATCAGGCCTCGCCTGGCATCGGGCCTTAGCCCGAAAAACATATAAACACAAGCACATGCAAGAGTCATAGAGACAACTAGCATACTAACAACATAATATAAACATGGGCCGGCCTTGGTGCCTTCAACCCGCTAAACCCGGTAAGGAAACTCACCTAGAATACAGAAAAGTAGCTGAACGGATCTTGTCTCCGAATATTAACTCTACTCAACCCCTAAACATAAAAGATTTCCTTAAGTTCAGCACAAAATGCCTAGAAGCCCCTTATAGGTCAAACTTGGTCAAAGACTAAAGTCAAAGTCAAAATCAACAATCTGAGTTGACCCAACTCGCCGAGTTCATCCATAAACTCGCCGAGTTTATCCATCAGTTTGCAAAGTCGGGAGAAACCGATCCAACTCGCCGAGTTCCTCCATAAACTTGAGTTCGCCAGAAATTCAACATGTTAATCCATTAAGCAGCCCTTAACGAAACTAAGAGATTCATCACTCATATCTTAACTGAAATGGCCTCAAGAAGGGTAAAGTTTCCAACTTTACCGGAAACTTTACCCCTAAGAACCACCAAAATAGGTTCAAAACTCAAACCCAAGGCTTAAAAGTGTAAGGACTTAATCATTAAGTACTAAATCACCAAAGGCATAACCCCAAACTGTAGATCTGGCCCTAAAAGCTGAAAGACCATGTCAAGTTTCCAACTTTACCTTCAAGCATGCTTAGAAGAAGCTCAAATGCTCAAAAGAAGCCATAAGATGGACTTAATGAATGCATGGAGCCTTTAAGACCATAAAGTTGGCACCTTTATGCCAAAAGAGCTCATGAGGATCATAGATCTGAAAGAATAACACTTGGGACGTCCTACAACCCCATCAACCACCCAAACATGACTAAAAGCATCTAAACTAACCCAAAAAGAGATCTAATCAAACATTAAGCAAGGTTAGAAATTTATACCCGAAATATGTTGGAAATGATGCAAAGAATCAAGATATGAAGGCTCCTACTTGAATCACCACCCTACACCAAGCTTTTCTTCCTTCAATGAGCTTAAAACACACCCACAATAAGCTCACACCACTCAAGGAGGCTCTATGGTTTCGAGATTGGGGTTAGGGGCTACGGAGGCAAGAAATGAGACCAACACCTGGGACTTAAGGTGTCTAAATAGGTTGCCAAACCCTAAGATTAAGGTTTCCTCCCCTACTATCAACTCGCCGAGTTGAGGCACCTCAACTTGTCGAGTTGACTCATTAAACTTCGCAGCCAAAACAACTTCAACATGTTGAGTTAAGGCTTCCAACTCGACGAGTCCTCCAGGAAAAATGCAATAATTTGAAATAAAATCATACCAGAAACCAGGTATTACAGGGGGAGAGTTGTAACACCGTGTTCGGGATCATTCTGTAATTCAGGGATGTGGGCCAAAAGTTGATTGTGTAAAGGATTTGGGCCTTAAGGATGCGATGTTTAGACCTTTTAGAAGGAGGTAATGATGGTTATGAGATCTAAACATTTGAACTGTGTTTTGGAGTCAAAGGGTAAAACGGGAAAAGTCATAGGTCGGGTTCTTGCATGAAATATGAATTTTTGTTCGAAAAGTTTTTAGTTCAAGATATTTAGATAATATTTTAGATCTCTTCAATACCTTTTTGTGGATATAAAGAATGTCAAAATCGGAGTTAGAACGAAGAAGTTATGCTTGTTTAAAGTTTGGTCGGTTTTAGGTTATGCTAAGTACGCTGGGCATACAGAGGGGTGTACGTTGGGCGTACTCAATCAGTGCCCAAACCCTATTTTTGTGGTTTGAGCCCTATTTAATCTCCTTAAATCCCCTAAACCCACTCCATTCTCAGCCTCCACCCCTTCCATGAAACCATAACCCTTGTTGAGCCTTGTGTGCTAAAAGAAGGTGTTTTGAGTGCTTTAGAGTATGCATGGTGCACCTTGGAGAAGAAGGAACTTCCTGGAGGAGTTTTGGTTTCTTTGGATCTTGTAGATTCGGACTTTGTTCACCTTGATATATCTTCTAGAGGCATAATTTTGAATCTTGATGATGCATTTGTTAGATCTAGCTAGTTTTGGATGTTATGAGCTTTTGGTCATTTTAGTGCATAAAGTATAGATATTGAAAGTTTGTGACCTTGTTATGGATAAATTTTGAAACTTTATCCATATAAGCATCATTTTGATTCAGATCTGAAAGTTGGAGACTTGTACTTAATGGATTAAGTTGAAAAAGATGAACTTTTGGGTCCCTTTGAGACTTAAAGACTAGATCTTGTTTGTTGGGACCATTCTAATGGATAAAGTTGGAAACTTTATCCATTATAAAACTATTATGAACTATGAAAGCGTGATCTTGACCCTTCTATCCCTTCCATACAAGAGTTGTGATGTCTTATTGGGTTAAAAACTTAGGGTTTTCTTGGAAGTAGGTCCATCTTGGTTTTGGGGCCCAATCGGGTTATTAGGCCATAATGGGCTTTTGTTGCTTTTGATTTGGGCTTTGGATGGACATTTTGGGTTTTGGGCTTTTTATGCATTTTGGGCTAGGCCTTGGTTATGGAAGAAGTGAGAAAAGGGTAAAATGGTCTTTTACCCTTTAAGAGGTTGGTTTATGGAGCGGGCCTTAGATTTTTGGATTATCGGGTTAATTATTGATTAAGATTGTATTTCTTTTGTTAGTTGGTGCGAGGTTATCCAGCTCAACGGTTCGATCAGTTATTTGGTTATCAGCAGACTGAGGTGAGTTTCCTCACTGTATTTTGCAGGTCGAAGGCACCAATGCCAGCCTATGGTTTGTTATGCTTAGTATGCTTGTTGTCAGGAATGGCTCAACCAATTTGGGGGCTCTAAGCAAACAAAAAAATTAGGACCTTTAGTTTTATAAACCATCCCTTTTACCACCATGCCAAACTCCAACTTGTATTTGTAGCCCAGGAAATATGTACATATACATATATAATTCACAAATAAGCTTTAAAATTGGAGGCCCTTTAGAATTGGGGGCCCTAAGACCTTGCTTAGTTCTGCAAAGGGTAGACCCGACCCTGGTTGTTGATTGCATGACTCTTGCATGTGTTATGTGTTTTATGTTTACCGAGCGGGCCCGATGTCGGGTGGGGACCGATGCCAGGCGGGGCCTGATGAGTATATTGTATGCTAGTTATTTGTATGTGTTTTTATGATTACCAGATACGACCCGATGTCGGGCAGGCCCCGAAGGCTAGTTTGTATGTTATTTATCTCTGTGATTATGGCATGTGTTATGTGTTTATATGTTTATACCGAGTGGGGCCCGATGCCAGGCGGGGGCTGATGACTAACAGGTATGTATATCGAGCGTGGCTCGATGCCGGGCGGGGCCCAATATATTTTTATATGGATGGTATGTGGTATTTTAGGGAACTCACTAAGCTTTGTGCTAACGGTTTTCAGTTTATGTTTCAGGTACTTCTGTTTTCAAAAGGAAGGGCCCGACTTCATCGCAACGCATCCACCCATGTTTTTGCATTATGAAGATTTTGGGATTGTACCTTGATAACTGTGTTTTCTTACAAAGTACTTTTGAATATTTAGCAAATGATTATTGAATGTTGACTTAAAGATAATTAATGTTTTGATTGAATTAAAATCGAAATTTTTACCTCATAATTTAGGGTTGTTTCAATATATATATATATATATATATATATATATATATATATATATATATATATATATATATATATATATATATATATATATAAGGTCCAGATCCGGTAGAAACCCAAAAATTGATAAGAACTGCGATGACTATTCTCCATCAATCATTTCGTAAATGGCACAAACGTCAAACTCATTTAATTGGTTGTGACGCGATCTCACGTGACGCACGTGCATGGAACGTAATGTTGGATTAATGTCTAAGTTCATAACTATTTTGGTATGTACTTGACCCGATGGTGCATGGTCCTTTTGGGTTGCCTTCACCAAAGCAACTTGATAGGATGAATTATGGAGAGAAAAGATTGATTATGATTTATTAATATATTATGAGAATAATATATTAAAGGAGAAATCATATTGTTTAATTAATATTAGTCAAGAATTAACTGATAATTAATTTTGTGGCTAAAAGAGATTAATTAAACTTAAGGGACTAGAACTATAATTATAAGATAATCGCATTTGGGCTACGGATCACCTTGGAATAATAGGTTGGACGAATTCTATGGGGAAACCCATTAGAAATCGTCCAAGGGATATTCTAAAAGGGTCAATGGGCTGCTTAGGGTTTAAGTAGTCAGATTAGGGTTTCCTAGTTGAAAACCCTAATAGCCTACATGTATATATAGTACCCTTAAGCCCCAAAAACGTGGCTAAGAGTTCCACTAGGGTTTCTGGACGTTTTGGGTAGCCTCCTCTCTCCTTATTCTTCATCCTCTTGCTCTTGGTGTTTGTGAGCCACTAGAGGAGTGACACTTGTGACTCTAAGCTTTCTAAAGTTATTACAAGGAGGATTTGAGATTGTTATTGCTACATAACAATCAAGGTAAGATCTAAACCCCATTCATATGTTAATATGATTAATTGTATGCTAGAACTAGGGTTTGAAGTCTTGGATGAATTGCATGTACAATAGAGAAACCTAGATCCAAGCATTAGGGTTTGCATGAGCACATAGGATGTTCTTTTGGCTAAAACCCATCACGTAATACGGACCCGTGAGATTAATCATGTGCAACAAACGTCCATGGAAAGTAATTTAAATGAGTTTCTTCTTTTCTTTTTCATTTATTTTGTTTTTTTTCGTTTATTATTATTAATTTTTATTTTTTGTTAAAAAATTTCAAATATTTTTTTAAATAGATATATGATCGGCTTTAACCCTTTTAATTTTTTTTATATTTTTTCATTTTTTTTTATTTTTTTTTTGTTTTTTTTAATAAAAATATTTTTCCTTTTTTTTTCTTCGGCTTGAAGATAATATGTTTTTTTTCTTTCTTTTTTTTTTATTTTTTAAACTAAATATCGGTTTGAGTTTTTAATGTTTAATAATTATGAAATTTTAAATAAGAAGAATATTAAGGATCATAATATTTTTCATTCATACTTTTTTTTTGAATCATATTATTTTTGGGTCATAAAATTTTGCGTCATAGTATTTTAAATCATAACAATATTATATATCATATTAATTTGGATCTCAATATATTGAGTTAAATAAATGTTTTGCTCAATACAACATTTAGATCATTATATTTTTTGAATCATTTAATTTTGAATCATAAAAAAATATAATAATTATGGATCATTAAATTTTTGAATCAAAATATTTTTAGATCATAAGCATTTTGAATCATAAATATTTTGAATTATCTCTATTCGCATCATATTGTGTTTTTTTAAAAACTTTTAATCTTTTAAAATCAAGTTTGGTATCTAAAACACCTTATTTTTTTAAAAATTCTATTTTCAATGTCATTAGAATAGTGAGTATAAGTATTCCTTAAATTTTTATAATTTTTGGAATTTTTTTTTTGAGAGAAAGAGAGAGAGAGCCATAATTATTGGTTCTTCAAGTAACCAATTTTTTTTTTCAAGTTTTAGAGTTTATTGTTTATCGAAAATAACAAAAAAAATTCTAAATTAATAAATTCACATTGTGAATGTTAAAAAATAAGTTATATATATTTTCGAGTTCACCGTGTGAATTCAGATTCACACTGTGAATCTGCACAAATTTATACTGTGAATTTGATAAAAAAAATTATCGAATTGGATATCATTGGAAAAATGATAAAAAGTAATGAATTTCTATATTTTTAATTTTTTTAATAAAAAACAATATTAAATGTTGAAAAAAAAATTAATTATTTGGTTTCTTGGTTAATTATGATTTTTTATTGAACCTTACCCTATATATATCAACTTCTTAGTTTCAACGTGATTCATTCCTTCTTTGATTCTTGATCTTCATGTTAACGATCCAATTACCCGACACAACAAAATATGTACAATAAAAATATGATGCTTTGAGATGATAACACTATTTTCTTATATGCTGAGCGCTTCTAAGAATGGATCATGGAAGACCGTGTATGTTGCCACTTTGCCATCGTATGTGCCTAACATAACTTAGTTTTTTTTTTTTTTTTTTGGAAACGACAAATGTATTAATGAGGGAGAGCCTCACCTAGCAAGTAACTAGATGAGGAATCCAAAAACAAACATACAAAGAGCCTAACATAATTTAGTTAGCTAACAAAACAATAACAACCAAATTTATTCTAATTTTTTAATTTTAATAATTTCACGGACGAATTTTGAAAGTCGTCAATAAAAACTTGAACTTTATAATTTTATCTTTAATATATGTACTAACGTGATTGTCATTTTTTATATTTAAATGTAGACCAATCATGATAAAAATGATAAGTAGCTTTACTCGCATTTTATTAAATTAAAACTTTTATCTTTAATATAACCAAATTAAAATTTACAACAAGTTTTGCTATACTTTTTACATGTTAACACATAAAATAAAATATATTAGATTTATAAAGCCAAAAAAATACAACTGGTGGATAACGGTTGTTGGAGTATGAAAAGATTTCCACTTAGGGTAATATCACCAACCTTAAAATCCCCTTTTCATATTACTTACAACCTTACATTTCCAAATCGGGAAAACACACAAGTTTCACGCACTCCGTCCTTTTCGTTACCGGCTATACACGGTTCCCTCACCGTATCCCTAACGCTATCTCCATTTCCCATTTATATCTTGCCACGTGCCACCTCATCCATTTAACTTTCATTTTACTGCCTACATTTATATGTATTTACAAAACTGTCCCTTTTACATTTCCGGAAAAAGAAAAAAAGTACAGCTGTGTTTATCATTCCAAACAATAACACATCAGGTTAGTCTTAAACTATATATTCACTAATTGACCATATTTTTTTATTATTATATATTTAACATTTTAGTCACCTTTGAGAAATAACAAAAATGGCTACAACCTTTGAAACTCTTTTCGAAATTTGCTTTTTCGAAAAATATATATCGAAATTAGTTAGTTGTTAAATATTTTTTCCTTAAAGACTTCAAAAATATTAAAAGAAAATCCCTTTAGAAATTCTAAAAATAGTTTCATAATTTGTTAGAAGACTTTGAAGTATAAGTAAACTTTAGATTATTTGAAATTCTTTATGATGGAAAACAATTTAATATATTTTCCAAATATCACACCTAAGACCGGACGGAGACGGTGCAGGAAGGAGGTGCGGGGCGTTTCCCGTTCTGATGAACACCGCACCAGGGGTGCAGGAAGCGATGCGCGGGAATCGGACGGAAGGGAAGACTTGCCGCATTCTCACTCCATACGTGATTGGTTGTTGAATTTTTTGTTTTTTTAGTTCTAACGTTTATATATATATATATATATATATATATATATATATATATATATATATATATATATATATATATATATTAACACATACCTTCTTACTCTTTCCAAAAATATAAATTTATATTTCGAAAATATAAATTTTTTCTATTCCCCCATTATAAATATCACAACACCCAACATTTTTTTTACACATACCTTCTTACTCTCTCCAGAAAAATATTAATTAAAATGTCATCATCTTCATCATCCGATTCAACGGCTTAAGAGAAGACTATGTTTATCAGTTTCGTCATGGCGAAAATGGTTGCATATTTTCAAAACCGACGAGGCGAAACATCACGTGCACGATCTAAACTAAGAAACTCGTCGTTGCATAGCAATCGCGAAGCCTGACACGATCGTCTTATAGAAGACTACTTTGCAGATGACAACATATATGCTGTAAAATTTCGACGTCGGTTCCGAATGAGGAAGGAACTATTCTTACGTATTGTTGGCGATTTGGAAGGCCGTTTTCCATATTCCCAATGGAAAATGAATGCGAGACGGATAAAAGGTTTCTCTCCGATTAAAAAATGCACGGCTGCAATTCATCAGTTAACATACGACATGGGCGCAAACAAATGAAACGAGTATTAGGTTGAATGTAATTTTTATTTTAATTAACGAAATGCTTTTTATTTTTAATTAAATTTTATGTTTGTTATTAATTTAAAAATTATAAAATAAAAAAAAATGAATTAATTTTATTTAAAAAAAAAAAAGAAATAGTGAAAGAAGCTTCCCACCCATTTATTGGGTTTTAATGAAGAAAATGAAAGTAAGAGAAATGATGACCTGACATGAAAAAAGTGAGTGAAACTCCTCACCTACACCCTGCGGTCTAAGAACATCATCAGAGATTTTTCATAGTCAATTAATATTACATCTTTGACCACTAATTACCATTCAATTTTATTGTAAACATTGTGTTTTTGTTTTCTATTTTTCATTAATATATATATCAAAGTGTCAATATATTTTTTTATGTTTTATAAATTTAACATTTCCACCTTTAATTATATTTCATTTTGTTATCTTGATTATATTATATCTTTAAGACAAAACTTCAAAAATGGTCCCTATGGTTTTCGAAAATATCAAGTTTAGTCCTTAAGTTCAAAAAACCTCACGGATCGTCCCTGTGGTTTCAAAACTTTTAACATTTAGTCCTTCCGGCTAACTCCGTTACAATTTAGCCGTTAAGTCAGGGGCATTTTTGTCATTTCACTATACAGGGACCATTTATGAGGTTTTAATTACTTTTTTTTAAATAAATATATATATAATATTTAATATGTAAGGGTCTCTCTCTCTCTCTCTCTCTCTCTCTCTCTCCCTCCTGTTGAAAGCGTGTATTTCCAGAACTACAATTCATGGAAGAAAAACCCCAAATTTGTTAACTGCCCTAATTCATATCATCGACTCCTATCCACCTCCAAATGTTCCTCCACATCGCCTTCACGGGAAAAATATCTCCATCCCCCATCTGTAATACTTGTAATTATAACATCTCCATCTGAATAATCTTTTCTTCTATAAAAGGGCATGATATCAAGCTCGTCTCTATGGCGTCCCAACCAAACTCCAGCACAAATCGAAACAACTGAGCATAAAACAACAAGAAAAATCGATAAAAAGATGATTTCTCTGTTCATGCGAGCTTCAAGATGGCTTCGTTTTGATTGGGCGTCTGAATAGTTGAGCATGAATTTGGTTTCCATTCCTGTATACACCACAACTCCTACTGCGCAGTTCGTGTTCTTGAGGACACATCCACGAAGAACGATGTTGGAAAGGCCAAGTGAGACACTTGAATTCTGTTGCTTTGAGGAATTTCACAAGGACGACACATACACTTTTCTGATTCCGATGTCATAGTGAGAGGGATTCCCCACATGGATTCTTGGAAATTGGAGGTGGAATAGAGCATGTCTTTGGGGTCTATGAGTACTTTCTTTTATGCGTGTTTGAGGTTCTGGTGGTGGTAGGTGTCTTCTTTGAACGACGGAGGGCGGAGGGGGGAGGCGCCATACTTCATTAGCAATGCAATTAAGCTTTCCTTCATCTTCTTTAGGGAATTTGTTTCTTGCTCTATTGAAGAGAAACCCAGATCGGAGGTCATCAAGATTTGATAAACCAAACCCAATATATGGAAACTTGTTGGAACGTGGGTGATTTAAGAAACTACCAAAATGAAAACATAAAAAATTGTTGGGTTCTTGAGAGATACGTTGATGAAAGGAATCGAAAGAATCAAAGAATCTAAAGATTTGGGGGGGTTTTTTAGGGGTTCAAAATTAGGTTTCGATTTATCTGTGTTTTTTTGGTGTTCCAGATTAGGTTTTGATTTTTTTTTAGTTCTAGAGATGGTTTTTAGATTTATGATTTTGTTTCTTTTATGAGTGTGTGTGTGTGTGTTTGTGGGTTTTATAAGAACCGTACAAATTTGGAGTGTGGATGTATGTGTTCTTGGTGTTAGAGAGAGAGAGAGAGAGAGAGAGAGACCCTTGCATATTAAATATTATATATTTATTTATTTTTTTAACAAAAGTAATTAAAAACCTCATAAATGGTCCCTATGTAGTGAAATGACAAAAATGCCCCTGACTTAACAGCTAAATTGTAACGGAGTTAGGCGGAAGGACCATTTATTAAAAGTTTTGAAACCACAGGGACCATCTGTGAGGTTTTTTGAACTTAGGGACTAAACTTGATATTTTCAGAAACCACAGGGACCATTTTTGAAGTTTTGTCTATCTTTAAATATTTATTATTTTTCTACTAATTAAATATTTAAGAACATTTAATTTATATAATATAAGTTTTATAAGGATTATATAATGTTTTCAATATTTTTTATATTTATAACTATAATCCTATAATCTAATAACTTTTTTGCATTATATATATATATATATATATATATATATATATATATATATATATATATATATATATATATATATATATATATATATATAGGGAAGAGTTATTTGGAAAACAAAAAAAAAACCCAAAAATAATAAAAATGCATAAAAAAAATACCGAGACATCACAAAAACTTTTTTTGAATTTTTTTTTATCAAAAAATCGCAGCATTTTTTACAATTTCGCTGAAAAAAAAATCAATTTTTTTTTGTAAAAAAAAAAATTTCAAAAAAAATTCAACCATTTTGACCTAGAAGTGGCAATTTTTTGATAAAAAATTCAAAAAAAAGTTTTGTGATCTCTAAGTATTTTTTATGCATTTTAATGACTTTTAGAGTTTTTTTAGGGTTTTTTGTTTTCCATAGAAGGTAAACCTATATATATATATATATATATATATATATATATATATATATATATATATATATATATATATATATATATATATATATATATATATAGTCGATAATAGGATCCTACTGTGTATCTACCTAAAAGACAACTTGCCAATAAAAGACTTGCTTGTTCCTAATAAACCTATATATATATATATATATATATATATATATATATATATATATATATATATATATATATATATATATATATATATATATATATATATATATATATATATATATATATATAGTTGATAATAGGATCCTAGTTTGTATCTACCTAAAAAACAACTTGCCAATAAAAGACTTGCTTGTTCCTAATAAACCTATATATATATATATATATATATATATATATATATATATATATATATATATATATATATATATATAGTCGATAATAGGATCCTAGTTTGTATCTACCTAAAAAACAACTTGCCAATAAAAGACTTGCTTGTTCCTAATAAACCTATATATATATATATATATATATATATATATATATATATATATATATATATATATATATATATATATATATATATAGTCGATAATAGGATCCTAGTTTGTATCTACCTAAAAGACAACTTGCCAATAAAAGACTTGCTTGTTCCTAATAAACCTATATATATATATATATATATATATATATATATATATATATATATATATATATATATGTATATATATATATATATATATATATATATATATATATATATATATATATATATATATATATACTAGGTGTGAGACCCGTGTATTACACGGGTTAATTTAAAAAAGAATTAAACATTAAAGTGTAAAATTTTAATATTTTTTAATGTACAACTTTAAAATAAGAAACGAAGATATATATTTATTTCAATTTAATAGTATATATATGATATTTAATACTTTACATATATAGTATATGACTTTGATTTTAAAAATTGAAACAAATCAAAAATTGACAAGTGGATAATATTTCTTTCAAAAATACCACAAAATGACAAGTGTCAAAACTCATGAACGAATGTCATGTGGCAAAAAAAACCTTTATTTAATAAGAAGGATATATATATATATATATATATATATATATATATATATATATATATATATATATATATATATAGTCCATAATAGGATCCTAGTTTGTATCTACCTAAAAGACAACTTGCCAATAAAAGACTTGTTTGTTCCTAAGCTAACCAATTTGTTTGAGCCCTAAAAGACTTCTTTGGTTTCCTTATTGCCCAAGGAATATCCCTTCCTACGCCTCATCGTGTATGGAAAGAGTAAGAGTATAACCAGAACTTACCAATACATACGATAGAATAATACATTTAAAAAATTTAATGAACTTATATATTTATTATAAATATGATATCATAGAAAGGAAGTCGTGACCGTACTAAAACAAGATTTATGTTCTTGTTTTTAGCATGTTTTATTGGTCTTCTTTTGCAACAAAGGATAGACTAATACTAATTGACGTTGGTGGTTGCCATTCTTTATCATCATTAATGATCTTTTCCCCTTACCTCCATTTGGTTAGGGGATTATTATAAGTTGTATCTTTGTCTTATTTTATGTTATTCTTTATCTTAAACACAAAGTAATAATGAGAGGGGGAGGTGGGGAATTGACATTCGGTATCGAGTATCGACTTGGGATGACATATTAATATGTTATTGTATGTAAACACAACCGAATCAAGATCATAATAAATAACCAACAAAAACATGTCAAAAATCACATTGCAAAAAAATAAAGATATACTTTCAAAACCCTTAATATTACGGTTATCAATTATGTTTGTTGGTAGTACGCCAAAAACTAGCAAAACATTAATATTTGTAATGAACCATTGAATCTATATTAAATATTCAATCATAAAAAATTAAAATATGCTTGCAATGTTTATTGGTATGCTTTTCATCGGCAAAAACATTTTCGTGAGTTCGTCAATGGTTATTGTGTTAAAATTTGTAAAAAAAAAAAAAGACAAAATTGCAAAAATAGTCCCTATGGTATGCATTTTTTGGGGGTTTTAGTCCAAACCATAACTTTTTTGGATTAGTGGTCCTTTTGGACTAGTTTGTATGTAAAAATGGTCCCTGTGAAAATTGAAATGACTAAACTGCCCTCTTGATATATTTTTTATATTTATTTCTATTTAATTTAATGTTTTATTAGTAATAAAATGAGGCCTCTCTCTCTCTTGAACCTTGTGAAAGTCAACTTTCCCCATTGAAGTGGTGCAAAAAATCCTTTCCCTCTGAACCGAATTGCACCGTTCTCTCATCATTGTAAGACAGAAACCTCACCACTTCACCTCCTTTCCCCCCCCCCCCCCCCATTCTCACTAAAGTAATGTCAAGGATTGAAGAGGGAATCAAGAGCAGTCAAGGACTGCCACCCTCGACCACCCACTGCCACCGTGAGCCACCATAACTCCACCATCCAATAACCACTGTTTTGGACAGGAGAACCCACCCAAACACCTCCTCCGACCTGCCTTGCTCGTTAGGCGCTCGTCGGAACAGGAAGGAAAAAAGGCAGAAGAGCAGCCATCACCGCCCATCGTCACCACCTTCACCTAATTGTCGTCGTTGCTACTTTGTGATGTCTGACCCACCACCACCGAACATAGCCCTCATTCCTCCCTACCCTCCCTCTCGTCGAGCTCACCGGAAAAGGGAGAAAACAAAGCAACGGAATCCGCCGGAGCAGCCCCTGCCACCATCGTCGACGCTGCTATAAACCACCGCCGTCGTCAACTGCTGCTTCCAACGGTCATCTCCAACCAACCCCGTCGCCTCTTGCGACTTCTATAAGTCCGATTCTCCCCCTCATTATTGTCGTTTTCCTTTTCGATCGATCAACCGTCTTGGATAAGGAAGAATCGGTCTTTGATTTCGATTCTACCTCCTCTTCTGCCGGTGTTATTGTTATTAGGCCACTTTGTAAGGACTCAATTTTGCCTTCGTTATCTATACATAACGAAGTTTTGGGGCTGCAATCATGTTTTTTGGTTAGAGAAGATGAACTGGGAAATGGCTTCAGGGAGATAGGAAGAGAGAAAGAGAGAGAAAGAAAGAGACGTCCTTTATTAGTTTTTAATTGTTAAAATAAATAAATAAATATTAAATTTTAAAATAATGAAAGAAAAATAAAAATAAATACCACAAAGGTATTATAGTCATTTCAATTTCCATAAGGACCATTTTTACATACAAATTAGTCCAAAAGGACCACTAATCCAAAAAAATTAGGATTTGGACTAAAACCCAAAAAAAAATTGTCAAAAAAAAATGATGATAAATCTAGAATGGATATTGTATTTACTTGAATAAGATTATTTAATAGCAACATAAAAGTGTATAAATATAAAAATGGAAAGGGAGGAGAGAGAGGAGACTTTCCATGAATGGAGGTGGAATGCTCCACGTCGACCTTCTCTTTTTATATTTGGAAAAACCTCGTACATTTCCCTTGCCGACACTTCAACATCCGAGAACGCACACCTTCTTTGTCTTTTTCATAATTTTTGACCTTTTCGAACCACAAACATTCAGCCCTCCCCAGTTCTATAAGGGTATACACACACCCAATTTTATTTAATAATTTGTGCTTTCCAAATCAAAACTTTAAGATTGAACTTGATAAAATTAACTATTTCAATTTTTGTATCTTAATTTCTAAAACAACCTGAATAACAAAAGCATAATATGTAAAGAAATTGATTTAATAGTCTTTTTAGGGGTTGTTTAATAACATATCAACGAATTGTATAATATAATATTTTTAAATAAAAATTGTTGTGTAAAAAGAAAAATTGTTTTATACAAATCATTTGCTTTTTAATTAACCAACATTTAGGAAGTCTCATATTATGACCGTCTCTGACGAGTTAAACAATTTACTGCAACAAAATATGTCAATTTTGTAATTGCAATATAAAAAAACATCCATTTAATATTAGACTTATCGTCACAAAAGTCGCCAATTTTACAAAAAAAAAAAAAAAAAAAAAATCCATTCTACCCAAAGACGCTCTTTTTTCCAAACATAACTCACATTTGCCCATTTTGTTTCATTTAATGTTTTTCATCGGTCTCCCCATTTTGCAACCGGTAAACCTTGCAAAGATAACGGGTAAAATCTCCCCTTTAACATGTACACACTATTAGACATTAAGACGCATATCGTGCCACTCTCCCATGCTAATTTTTAGACGAAGGAAGCTCAAACGAGTATCTCTCCATTGAAGGAAACTATCAAGATTTTCAAGCTTTTTCTTTGTATAAAGCTAGGGTTTTGAAGCATTGATCGCATAAAGAGAGTTTTTGAAGAGGTAAGAAATTACGGTCATTGATCATGTTTTTGTAACGTTCCAAAAATTAAAACTAAAAATTTCGAATTTTAAATTAATAGAATCATTATCCAAAACAACATCATAGAAACCATGGTGAATCAAAGTGTATCAATAAACATCCAAGTACATCAGAGAGATATATAATGTAGAACAATGTGGTGTGAGCATTGCAATCATCCTGGGCTCTCCCCCTCCGAACCAGAAGTACCTGAAACATAAACTGAAAATCGTAAGCACAAAGCTTAGTGAGTCCCCAAAATACCACATACCATACATATCAAACATAGGCGGTCATCCCCTCCCCTAGCGTCGAGCCTCGCTCGGAACAAATCTCTTAGTCAGGCCCTGCCCAGTTAACATACAAACATATAAACACATGCATAAAAATCACAAAGATAAATATCATACAATGTAATCATCAGGCCCCGTCCGACATTGGGCCTCGCCCAGTAAACATATAAACACATAACACATGCAAGAGTCACACATACAACTACCATCCTACACATAATAAACCATGGGCCAACATTGGTGCCTTCGACCTGCTAAACACATTGAGGAAACTCGCCTCTAGCTGTTGAATCTCTCAAATAAATCTCGGTCGGTTGGTCTGCAAAATCCCTCCGCTAACATCATCAAATAATATCCAATTAATAATTGGATCTCGACCCATAATCAAGAATCTAATTTACTTGTCCAACATCCAGGGTAAAAGACCAATTTACCCTTTTCTTACTTGTCCCAAAACCAAGGGCCAACCTATTTACTCAAAAGGCCCATATTCCTAAATAGCATCCCAAGGCCCAATAAGGCCTAACATCCAAATTGGGCCCAAAAATCATCATGGACCTAATCCCACGAAAGTCCATATTCTATCCATGGAAAAAATTCAAAAGTCCAATGGCCCAACAAGGCCCAAACCCTAAAAGCCCAAATTATGGCCTAAACCCAAGGAAGTTAACCCAAAAGTTAACCAATTGAGTACGCTGGGCGTACTCAAACTTACGCTTGGTGTACTCAAACTTACGCTTGGCGTACTCCTTCCAGGGCCAGTACGCTCAATATACGAGCTGAGTATGCCCCACGTACTCTGTAGATAGCCAACCGAACTCATTAAGCACTTATTCGGTTAAGCAAACATGTCAAACTCTCAGATCTGATTCTAAAAGGTGACTTAACACATAAAGTTGGCAACTTTCCACCCAAGCATGACTTCATAAGACCCAAAAATCAAAAGAAACCATAACAAAGAGCCTAACTCATACATGGACCAAAATAACTCATAAAGGTTGCATTTTTATGGACAAGGGACCTCATTTGTGTTAAGATCTAACCCTCATGGCTTCTGGAGTAGACCATAAACTCAACTTTAGCTCAAAAGACCGAAAAATACATAGATAACACCCTAATTTAGATCTAGCATAAAGAACCATCAAGACGGGAGCTTTTTACCTCAAATGACTTTCTAATATGAAGATGAATCTAGATCTACAAGCTCAAGCTACTCCCAAGCAACCTCAAAGTGTTCTTCTTCTTGTACTTCACCAAAATCACCACAAAAACTCACTTTCAAGCTCAAAACTCACACATGATATTTAGGGTTTCGTTTTAGGGTAGAGGGTGATGGACGCTGACCAATAGAATGTCCAAGGGTGGTATAAGTTTCTTAAATATGGTGCAAACCCTAAAATTAGGGTTTGCCCCTGCCTTTCGTACGTCGTGCGTACTCCCATGTATGCCCAACGTACGTAGGTGCATGCGCGATCCAGAAATGGGCTAGTACGCTAAGTGTACTAATAAAGTACGCCTCGTGTACTAGCTAGGGACTAAAATGAGATAAATTCATGGATTTAGGGTTAAAAAGGATACATAACAGATCTCAAATGTTACAATTCTCTCTCACTTGAATTAGACTTCGTCCTCGAAGTATGTTGCCCCAAATAACTCTGGGTAGTGCTCCCTTATCTCGTTATCCGGCTCCCACGTCGATTCTGAACCGTTACGGTGCTGCCACTGAACTTTCATCAACTCAAAAACCTTGTTCGTCAAGGTTTCCGTCTTCATTTCAAGAATCACCACCGGTCTCACGATATAATTCAGGCGATCATCCACCTGAATATCCTCTAATGGAGCCATCGTGGAATCATCCACTAAACATTTCCACAACTGAGAGATGTGGAACGTGCTATGGATTTGACTAAGCTCCTTGGGAAGATCCAAGCGATAAGCAAACTTGACCCACTCGAGCCAAAACCCTGAAAGTATGGATGTACATGGGGCCCAACTTGCCCCTCTTCTTGAATCGGATGACATCTTTCCAAGGTGACACCTTCAGGAGAACCATATCCCCAACCTGGAACTCTAGATCTGATTGGCACTTGTCGGCATATCTCTTATGCCATCTCTGAATTGTCTGGCGTCTACCCTGAACTTGCCGAGTCAACTCGATAGTCTTGAATACCACTTCGTTACTCCCCATAACTCGCTGACCGACCTCACCCCAACATATAGGGGTCCTACTTTTCCTACCTTAGAGCATCTTAAAAGGAGGCCAATCAATGCTAGCGCGATAACTGTTGTTATACGAAAATTCGCTAACGGAAGATACGTATCCCAACTCCCACTGGAATCCAATACACACGCCCGAAACATATCCTCCAAGGTTTGAATACTCCGCTCGCACTGTCCATCAGTCTACGGGTGGAAAGCCGTGTTGAAGTGTAGATGAGTACCTAACTACTCATGGAATCTCTTCTAAAATCTGGAAGTAAAATGGACGTCCGTGTCTGAAACCACAAAAACCGGCACCCCTTCTATGCCACAACCTCCCTGATGTATATGTCGGCTAACTTCTCTACAGAGATACTCTCCTGGATCTATATGAATTACGCGCTCTTGGTCAATCGATCCACGATGACCCAAATCGAATTTACTCATCGCGCAGTCCGAGGCAACTTCGTAATGAAATCCATGGTGATCTCCTCCTATTTCCAAACGGGAATGTCTAACGGCTGCAACTTTCCGTGAGGCCGCTGATGCTCGGCCTTGGGTTTCCTGCAAGTCAAGCATCTCTCCACGTACCAAGCTACATCCTGCTTCATACAGAGCCACCAATAATCAGGACAGAGATCTCTATACATCTCCGTCGCCCAGGATGAATGGGGAATCTCGATTTGTGCACCTCCTCCATCAGAACTTGACGCGCACCACCCCAATATGGAACCCACACTCTCCGATGGAGAGTCAATGACCCCCGACTATGATACTTAAAGGAAGCCACCTGAACCACTATGTGTTCACTCTTTCGATGATCTTCCTTCATAGCCTCAACCTGAGCCTCTCGAATCTGCTCCAAGAGTGGAGTAATCACTGTCATCCTCATACAGATATCCCTGAACGAATCCGCGATCGCCTTGCAGAAAAGAGCATCCACCACTATGTTGGCCTTCACTGGATGGTAAAGGATCTCACAATCATAATCCTTCACCACATCCAACCACCAGAGCTGCCTCATGTTCATATTCGTCTGATCCATGAGATACCTTAGGCTCTTGTGATCCATGTAAATAGTACAACGGACCCCATAGAGGTAATGTCACTAAATATTGAGGGCGAAATCCACTGTTCCCAGATGTAAATCATGTATCGGGTAATTCACCTCATGAGGCTTCATCTGCCTCAAAGCATAAGCAATTATGCGACCCCTCTACATCAAAACTGCACCCAGACCCATGATCGATGCATCACAATAAACCACGAAATCATTGACACCCTTTGGCAGGGTCAAAATTGACACCTCATATAATCCTTGTCTCAGGGTCTCAAAAGTTGCCTTCTGCTCAGAACCCCATCAAAAAGTGACAGTCTTCTTCGTCAACCGAGAGAGGAACTACTATCTTGTAGAAATCATGAATGAACCTCCAATAGTAACTTGTCAATCCAAGGAAAATATGAATCTTAGATGGAGACTTTGAAACCTCCCATCCCATCACGGCCTCGACCTTGGCCTGATCGACAAGAATACCATTCTGGTTGACAAGGTGCCCTAGAAACTGCACCTCTCGCAACCAGAACTTGCACTTGGAGAACTTTGCATAAAGTCTCTCCCTCCTCAGAGTCTCCAATACCTCCCTCAAGTTCTCCACCTGCAGCTCCTTGGTCTTGGAATAGACCAGGATATCATCAGTGAATATAATCATAGACTGATCTTGCATCGGCCTGTACACACGGTTCATGAGGTCTATGAGCACGGATGGAGCATTGGTGAGCCCAAAGGGCATCACCACGAACTCGTAATGACCATAGCGTGTCCAAAAGGTCCTCTTCTACACATCCCCCTCTCTGACCCTCATCTGATGATAACTCGAACGAAGATCAATCTTGGAAAACCAAGATTCACCTTGAAGTTGGTCAAATAAATCATCAACCCTCGAGAGTGGATAACGGTTCTTCACCATTATCTTATTCATCTCCCGGTATTCAATACACATCTGATGGGACCCAACCTTCTTCTTCACAAACAGGATTAGTGCTCCCCATGGTGAACTGCTCGGTTGAATGAAACATTTATCTAACAGCTCTTTGCAGCTGTGTAGAAAACTCCTACATCTCTGGAGGAGCTAACCGATACAGTGCTTTGGTTATCAGAGTCGCACCCGGAACCAATTCAATCCTAAACTCCGTCTGCCTCTACAGAGGCACCCTATGAAAATCCTCCGGAAACACATCTGGGAACCGAAATGTCATCCACAGTTTCCTTACCCTTATCCCGAGTATCCATAACAAAGGTGACATATCCAGAACAACCCTGATGAAGATAATGTTTGGCCCTAGCTGTTGAACATAGAATCGGCCCATGTTGTGCTATCTCTCCCTAAACCACCAACTCCCCCATAATTGGGGTCCGAATACGTACTAACTGATGATCACAATCAATCACCTCCCCATTGGGGTTCAACCAGTTCATCCCTACAATAACCTTGTTCATGTGCAAAGGAATGGGAACTAAATCAACCAGATACTGCTCGTTGAATATCTCAAGAACACAACCCTGATGAACTCTCGATACCCAGATAGATCAATCATCCATAATCTTGACCTCTAAGGGACAATCCAGCTCCCCCGGAGCTCCAACAAACCTCTTCCTAAGCGCAAGCGATACAAAGGATCGGGTAGCCCCCAAATCAAACAATACCAATGCGGAGATACCATTCACAAGGAACGATCCTAAAATAAAAACAAAAATATGAGCATAGAAATCAACATAAATACAAAGATAAGGAGAAGATACATACCCATCACCACAGCAGGTGCTGCGCGAGCCTCCTTGGTTGTCACCTAAAAGTGATTGTTCCTCACCACAGGTGCATCCGCCATGCTCTGGAGGCCATTATTAACCCGTAGAGTCGCTAGAGTGGGTGCTACCACTGGTCCTAATGCTACCAAACCCTAATAAATAGGCCTTCTTGTGGCCCATATGATTGTAATGGAAGCAAATCAAATCAGATACTGGGTGGTGGTGGTAGTAATAGCAGTGCAATCCTTGCTAATATGACCTGTCCAACTGTAATTAAAGCAGCCAAAACCACCCTCCCTGCACACCCAATCGTGCATCTTGCCGCACTTTCCACAATAGCTTCGGCCCTGCATGCCTCTCGATCTCGAATCAAATACTGTAGACCTTTTGCCTGAACCCCCAGAAACCTGAGTCTGATCCGGCTTCCTCTTCTTCTCCATCTCTAGATCAATCTCCCTCTCTCTGGATCTCGCAATCATATCCTTCAGTGTCTTGCAACTAGATCAGCTCATGAACTGTCGAATATCGCTCCTCAACATCTCATGGTATCTCGCCTTCTTCATCTCCTCATCCGCCACATACTACAAATCCAATAATGCCCTATCACAAAACATAGTGGTGATCTCAGCCATTGTCTCAGTATGCAACGCTTGTGTTTCCGGGCTTGCCATTTTTAGCAATATAATAGTCTAGGTTAACCATTGTAACCCGTTTTGAAATAATAAGAGTGTATTATTTGAGTATTATGTGTTTTGTGCTTAATTGCTTAATTATGTGGTTTGATTAATTAAGAATAAAAATAATCGTCAAAATTTAAGTGTAAAATAAACTTGATATCTTTGAATAATGTTGTAGTAGTTGAAACGAGGTTTCCGAATATATATAGAACGCCCAAATCTGACTTCGTATGAGGAAGTTATGATTTATCGAAGTTTCAGCTTAGCGGTAGGCAGCCTGTTATACTCGATTTGAGATCGAGGGGTTTTTAGCCGAAGCAATCTAAATGAGGATCGAAGGTCTCGTTGTTGGTATCGAAGCGATAAAAAGTTAGGCGAGAACGGACGTCAAACGAAGAAGTTATGAATTTATAACGAAGTTTTTCTGTCCCGGCCTATTAAAAATAAATAATAAAAATAAATTTAAATTAGCCGACGGAGTCTAAACAAAAGTTGTAGAGCGTAGTCTCACCTTCGCGTGGATATAAAGAACGTCGAAAACGGAGTTCGTATGAAGAAGATATGAATTTCCGAAGTTTATTAAATAATTTGTATTTAAATTTAATTGAAAAATCCGGCATTATCCGAAGAGGAGTCATCGGACTCATTCGAAGTACGCCCGCGTACTCGTGTACGCCCCACGTACACCGAGGAATGTCGACACTCGCACTCGAGCACTTCGGATACATAAGCAGTGACGATTTCAGACCAGTACGCCCCGCGTACTCCGAGGCTCCAGCCTCCTATAAATAGGATGCGAGGGTAGCCGAGTTCTTTTGCTATTTTCTCTCTTCTCTCTCCCGTTTTGCATCGATTTGTGTGCCAGAAATACCCCGAAGCCCTGGTATTATTCTCGAGCCCCGAAGCAAGTCCCGAGATCCCGAAGATCCCGAGAAGTGCGGTTCCCGAGCCGAAGCTCTGCCCGCGAGAAGTTCGATTTTTGTAGAGATCTTCCAGATCTGCTGAGGATTACTACTTCTGCAAGTCGTAGTGCTGTCCGATCATCTTCTGATCAAGTGAGTGTATACTACCTTTCATAAACACGATAATAATACAAGTATGGTTCGAGTGTATTAAGTATATTGTTGTTTATAGGTGTGAGTGTGTGGTCACTTTCTTCTAACGCATAATTATGAAGTATTTTATACGAAATACGTGTTATGTGTATATTTTGTGTTATATGTGTGCATGTATATTCACCCTCTTCTATCTCATAGATCTGGTTTGTTTTCTATGAAATACGTGTTATGTGTGTGTGCCTCATCTATTATGTGGAATATGTATTGATCAAAGCATGCTATACAGGTTTTTATCTATGTATAAAAATGTATATTTTTATCTACTAATATGTTGGGTAGAACATGGGTAGATAGTTGGTGTGTAATAAACAGATGAGAGGCCTCGTTGTTGTTTTGATTCAGTCATCTAGCAGAGTTTAGATGACGACCACGGACTTTTCTAGACAGTCTTGTGGAACATTAGCAAGTTCGCCACCTGTAGGTGTTAATGAACTTGGGTGTTCATTCGCTGTACTCCATCCCCCTCGTGGTTTCCTTATTTGACTTATATTGCTGAGGAACCCCCGAAGCATGTGTTGTCGCCCCGATGAAATATTCTTAGACTAGGTCCCTTATGTTAGTTGTCTTAGGGACATAAAGTGAGAATAACGGGAATGGTTAATTGGGTTATTGTTGGTTGGTGAATATTAAATTTAATTATTTATTGTGGGTTGAAAACCCTATATGCTCACCAGGCTCCCAAGCCTGACCCACTCAGTTTTATTTGTATTACAGGAAGTGGCGCGAGGGCAAAAGATGGATGAACCATCAAGTTGTTTTGTTTACAAGTCTGTATATGTATATATTTGTTGAATGACTTGTAATGTTATCGTTTATGCTTATTGGTCTGTATCGGAACATGACACCCCGAGTTTGATTATATAATGAAAATACATTTCTTTTATGAAATGCTTTGGTAAACATTGTTTTATCATATTTTGTTTTTGGGAACAAATTCCGCAACTCTTTCAAATCAAAAGGATTTACTCTGAAATTATTTTAAAAGCATAAATGAAAATCGGTCTTTTCTGGCCGAGATTTTGGGGATGTCACATAGTAGTCTGGAGAAGGTCCTAGAACTCCCTTTCCAACTGTTGCACCTCAATCACCAGTACAAACTTAGCTCGAAATCTAGTCACAAAATTATCCCATGTCATCGAATCAACTGCCGCTTCACCCACAGAGTGCCCAATGTCCTCCCACCAATCTTGAACTCCGTCTTTCAGAAGACAGGAAAAAAGTCTGACCATTTCCCTATCGGGACAACTGCTAGTGCAGAAGGCATTAGCGACATCCTCTAACCATCGTATGCGCGCGATCGGGTTCTTCTCCCTGAAGTATTCTGAAGCCCTACATGCTCGGAACTCATAGAAGGTCAACATGCAAGCTCTGATCAATGCCACCATCTCAGACTAAAAAGCGCTCAAGCACTCATCCAAAATCTCCATAATGCCCTCTTGACCGTATCGAGGATCATAGGAGTCTGCTCAAGTATGTTACAAGTAATCTAAGATGAAATGAACTCTCGTGTTTGATTATCCAACTGCTCGACTCTAGAACCCAAGACTGAACCCTCACAACCACCAGAACTACTAACTGGTCTGCCTCGAAGAGTCACCATACCGAGAATAGACCATACAAACCATCAGAACATGCATATATATATATATATATATATATATATATATATATATATATATATTGAGGAGTCTTACACTCTACACGCTTCCTGGTTTCATCGCAGCTCTCCTTGACTCGAGTACATATCCTCTACTTCCTATAGGACCGGCCATTAATACCTTTCACACTTATCGGTACTTTCCTCGAGGATCACTTTGAATCCTCCAAGTCACTCCTTATTCACACATACAATCCTCAAAAAGACAAGGCTCCCAACACTAAATCTCTTCCTAGGTTTTCCTAGGGCAACCACTACACCACTCTCCGCCATCAGCTACATAAGTAACTCCCAATAACACCCTCTAACTAGATCAAGAATACAATTACATATCACCGACACCAGATAATTTTTCGAATGAAAGATCTCACACTACAACGGTTAGACTAAGAAAAGAGTTGCATAATAGAGTTAAAACCTAACCTTCTAAAATTATTTAGTCTCAATAATATGTAACTATGCATATTCTCCGATTAGTTTGGTGAAGTTAATGAGAACTCCTAAAAGCACAAAGAAAGCAACATTCTATCATTGAGTAATTGGAACAAGCATAACCCTAACAGACCATCCTATCACTGACTAATCAGTACTAGTATGCAAGTCTACAAGCTCATAAAGTGGGCATATAAAGGCATCTCTCCTAGCATTCTATCCTGTAAATCCTGAGCAGATCCTTAACCCTAACTAGCATGCAATTCACAGATTCACAAATCAAATCATATCATAAAACATGTATGGGTATTTGGGAAAGAACCTAACTCCTGCATGGACCAAAACAACTCATAAAGGTTGCATTTTTATGGTCAAGGGACCTCATTTGTGTTAAGATCTATCCCCCATGGCTTCTGGAGTAGACCATAAACTCAACTTTAGCTTAAAAGATGCAAAAATGCATAAATAACACCCTAAGTTGGATCTAGCATATATAATCATCAATACAGGAGCTTTTTACCTCAAATGACTTGCAAAAATGAAGATGACTCTGGATCTACAAGATCAAGCTACTCCTAAGCAACCTCCAAATGTTCTTCTTCTTCTATAAGCTCAACCACCAAAACTCACTTTCAAGCTCAAAACTTAAAAATGATACTTAGGGTTTCGTTTTAAGGTAGAGGGTGATGGAGGTTGATCAATATATTGTCCAAGGGAGGTATAAGTTGCTTAAACCGGGTGTAAACCTTAAAAATTAGGGTTTGCCCCTGCCTTGCGTACGTCGTGCATACTCCCACGTACGCCCAACGCATGTAGGTTCATGCGCGATCCAGAAACGGGCTAGTAATCCTGCTCATAGATTACGCCCTAGGTACTAGCTAGGGACTAAAATGAGATAAGTTTTTGCATTTCGGGTTAAAAAGTATACGTACCAGATCTCGAATTTTATAGTTTTTTATGAGAAAAAAATAGTTGCAATCACCTTCATTAATGGCTTTCTTTTTCGTGATAATGGTTGGGATTGTGCGGGAGTTAGAAATGGGTTCTTTAGAAGATGGTTACAACGACCCATTTGCTAAAATTTATGAGCCATTTGTTGGGTTAAATGTGATGGATTTCGGGTTTCACAGGATTTAATTGTTATGGACTAGATTAGGAGTTTGTTTCAAGGCTTGATAAATGTAAGGATATATTTCTTAACATTGTACTTAGTGATGAGAACATCAGATATTCAAGTATGATTGATGAAGTGAAAGATGGAGTTTACCATGGTAATGAATTGCAAAGCAGTGAAGAGGCTGAGAAAGTAGTGAAGAACAACTAAAACTGCATGATCCAAACGTTAGGTTGGATAAGATGGAACCTAAGTTAGGGGACGTGTTTGAATTCTTACATAACTCAAATTTTGTGTGACAAACTTTAAAGTAAATAGAAGGTACAATATATACTTTGAAAAGAGTGACAATAGAAGAATTGTAGCAAGATGTGGTAAGAGAGCGGAAGATAATGAAACACACAAAAAATTAAGCCAAATTTAAACTTTTCCAAAACACTTAAAACCATTTAACATTACATAATTTGTTTTCAAAATACTAATTATCAGAGTATCCCAATATCAAATCATAAAAATCCTAATAGCAGGAGGAGCGGTACGATCATGCCTTCGCCCTCTCGCGATCACCAGAAGTACCTGAAACAACAACTAAAATCATAAGCCCGAAAGCTTAGTGAGCTACCGCCAAAATACCAACCTCATGACCATATCATATAATTATATAAGCAAACATTATGCATAATGAGCCTTCAGCCTGACTGGACAGCCTCGCAGGCCTTCAGTCTATCGGGACCGCTCTCCGAGCCTTCGGCACGTCTGGGCCGCCTCGCAGGGCCTACAGCCTACCCGAACCGCTTGTTGGGCCTTCGGTCTAACTAGCATACCCTCCTGGGTCTGTAGTATATCCGGACCGCCCTGGGTATGTTGGCCTTCAACACAAAGCAGGACCGCCTCAACCCAACCCCCAATCTAACAAACATGTGCACATACATATCATATGCTATCATAATAACAGTCAAACCAATCTAGCAGACCAAATAGCATAGCAACATCCTGTAACCAGGACACCGACCTATCCAGGTCACTAACATAGCATAATCCTATAACCAGGATACCGACCAAGCCAGGTCACTAAGTATAATCATATTACCATCCTAACTACCATGATGCAACACAACAAACATATCATGTAATAATCCGGATACAAATCCATAAAGGGCCGGCCTTGGTTCCTTAGACCCTGTTGATATAATGAGGATAACTCACCTCACAATGTCGCACTGAAAATGATAGGCTAAAGCTGTCGAATCACCAACACGAACTCCACAACCTATAGTTACCATAAAACCCTTTTTCCATAAATTTCCAAATTACCAAAATACCCCCAGAGGTCGACTGGTCAACACTGGGTCAAGGTCAAAGTCAACAGTCAAGGTCAACAGTCCATGTTGACCCAACTCGTCGAGTGCAGTTCACCGACTCGTCAAGTTCTTCCTGGACTCGAGAAGTCGTGAAATCCTAGGTTGAATCGTCGAGCTCTCCTATAACTCGTCGAGTTCATACGTGTCCAAAGGTTGAGAGAAACCCTAGCCGACTCGTCGAGTCTTCGAGTGACTCGATGAGTTCAAGGTAATATTCAACGGACTCGCCGAGTTGTTCATCCAACTCATTAAGTACATGGCCATCTTCATGTGGCTCGCCGAGTTGACTATGCAACTCACCGAGTCCTTTCAGACCTTCATCCATACAGACACTTTTTAAGCCATGCCAAGGTTCCAGATTACAGATCCAAGCTTCTAAGGCATGATTATCACATAAAGTTGCAAACTTTACGTGCATGCAAGGCCCTAGAGGCTCTAAATGACCAATTTAAACTTCTAATGAAGCTTTACACCTTAGGGGGAGTCTCATCCTTGCAAGAGCTGGAAGCTTTATGGACTTATAAGCCCAAGAGAGTTCAGTTCTGAAGTTACAACTTCAGATCTTAGCTCATAACAAGAGAAGCTTCCAAACATACTAAAATTTGCCTAAAAGGGATCTAGAAATGAAATGAGGTCAGGATAGTCATTTGATACCTTCCAGAAGATGCCAAATAAGATAGATTTCAAATCCCACAAGCTCCTTGCTTCTGGATACTTGATCTCCAAGCTCTTTTCTCCAAAAAAAAATCCTCTTCCAAGCTCAAGAATACACAAATGGAATACACACACTCGATTAGGGTTTGAGAGGGACAAGAAGCAGTAAAGGGGAGGCTGGGGGAGGCCAATGATCCTTTAAATAGGGTGCAAAATCCCATGATTTAGGGTTTCATCTGCCAGCTCCTACTCGTCGAGTTCGTTCTTGGACTCGACGAGTAGGTCATTAAAACGCGTGGACCAATCCGCTGCTACTCGACGAGTAGGGCAACCAACTCGCCGAGTAGTCCTTGAAATCTAGAAATTTTTATATTAAATCAATACATGAGAATCGGGGCGTTACAGATAATAAGGGCTCATCCAAAATTTATGAAAATTAGATGTACAATGAAATAAACCTTCTAGGTTAAAGCAATGAATTGTAAGCATCTATGTTCTAGAGTGTTTAAATTTGGGTCTATTGATGTTACCCCATAATGCATTGGATGAAATTATGTTACTGAGATAGAAAATAAGTCCAAATGTAAACTCACGGAGATGATTAGTGACATCAAACAAAAGTATAGATGTGTGGTATCTATAAGAGATGATAGAAGGGAAAAACGATAGCCAAAGGAACTGATTGAGGGTCAAGTTAAAGGTGAATTGCTCACAACCGTATGTAGAGATGCCAATAACCAAGTGTTCCTAGTAGATTGGGTTATTGTTGATGTGGAAAACAAGGATAATTGGACCTGGTTTCTGGAGCTTCTAAAGGATGATCTTGACATTGGTAGTGGTGCATATTTGGTTGTTATTTCTGATCAACATAAAGTAAGTTCCCTAATAATCTTAGTGTATTTCAATATGTTTATAAATGCTAATATAATGTGTTTTTTATAGGGTTTTCTTCAATCTTATAAGGTTGTACTTCCATATGTGGAGCATAGACAATGTGTTTTTATGCAAATTTTAGAAAAGCTTTCTTTGGACTGGAGTTCAAGAAGTTGTTTTGGGCTGCAGCAATGAGTTGTGTTGAAGGTGACATCATGAGAAACATGGACACACTAATGAGTCTAAACCCTAGTGCTTATGAGTATCTAGTGTCCAAAGAACCCAAAACATGGTTCAGATCTTACATGGGTACAAGGTATGCTTGTGAAGCACTAGAGAATGGTATTTCATAGTATTTCAACTCCATAATTATAGATGCTAGGAGAAAAACTTTTGATTACAATGCGTGAGTAGATAAGGATATACATCATGGACATATTTTCTTATATGACCGACCTGCAGTAAATGGAAAGGTAATATCCAGGGCCGGTCCAAAGATTTTTCATACCCGGGGAGGAACAAGATAATAATTCTCATTTCTATTCTACCGAACTACAACGAAACTAATGTAAGAAAAAAACTAAGCAAACATGAACTGATATGTTCATTTTATTAACTTTTCTTTATAGTTTATTTTAGCATATTTCATTTCATTTTTATATAACCATCATGTACATTTTCTTTTTCTTATTCTTTTGTCTAGACTAAGAACTTTTTAGTCCTTGAGTTTAATTGTAGATTTATTGAAGACTATATGGAGTGGAGTGATCGTAGGAATGTAGTATCTTGCTAAACATGAGGCTTACGGTGTATTTCTGGATATGAAGATGTAATCAAATGGGCTAATTGGTGATTGGAGTTTGAAGAAATGGAAACTATTCGGGTTGATGATTCTTAAAGAATACTAGGTTTTGGAAGCAATTGGGCAAATTAATTGACAAAAAATTATTGGTGCAAGCAGGCTTAGGAATATTAAAGGAATACATGATCAATCTATTGGTGATTAAAAGGTGGTGAATTGGGCCCAAGAAGCAAAAATGACCCATTTTTGATCAGTTCACACGACCCGCATAAGAGGAAGGCTAAAATGCCAAGCGGACCGTGTGACCTCTTGTAGGGGTTTTTTCAAGATTTTACATATGGATGCTATTTGAGGAAGGTTGGTGTGTTTCTTTTGGGACATCTTGGATCCTAATTTTGTATAGAAATCTCTACACTTTAGGAGGGGTTTTGGAGCTTGAAGAACACTTGAAGATTGGGGTTTTCTTTCAACTTTCTCATCTTTGAATGTTTGCTATTTCTGAACACTTTTTATTTTGCGTAAACTTAACCATGTTAGGCCAAGTTAATATTGGTTGATATTGGAAGTAATCTTTGAATGTTTGGTTGATTTTGATAAACTTATAAAACTTGTGTTGAATTTTTATTAAAGTATTTTCCATTTTACCATCTTATCTATGCATATATCTTTATTGATTATTTTAGATGTATGTTTAGTGATTATTTGGCTAATTTCATGATTAAATAATGGATATTCAAATTAGCAAGCAACAAATGGTACTCGTGTTAGTTTTTCTTTCACACAATCATGAAATATTTTTTCCTCCAACATGGTAGTGAAAGTTTTTTGACTCCTCTTGGATTTGGCGGCTTTTAAATCTTAATGCTAGTTAATTTTCATTAACTACATGCTTCATAGAAATTATGACTTTAACTAAGAAAACGTGTTATGAGTTTCTCTATCCATTGTATTAACTAAGAAAAGTATAGGTAATCTCAAGCTTCTTGGATTGCAATAACCAAATTAGAGATTCATTATAAGTATTGCACCTTGATTTCTAATGATTTATTTACCAGATATTCAAATGGTGAAATTCCAATGTCATCCATTTCCTCCATATTGATTTACACCAATTCTTACTAGTTTAACTTGTGTTTCATTTATGCTAGTTGAAAATTATATATAGAACAAAAGCTAAAATCCCCATTTTTTTTTTTTTTTACTTTTATTGTTGTTTAATTTGCAAATATTTTTACAAGAGATTTTCATTGAGTTACAAATTAAACGAATCTCCATGGATTCGATCCCCTTGCCATTATACACTATCCCATGTGAATTTTCTAGGGTCATTTATTTTGTTAGCGTCGATAACCACCAGGAACAAAACTAAAAAGAAAAACTCATCCGTATGATAGTTACTCAAGTTAATAAGGGAGTGACTAAATGTGCTAACGGTTTTCAATTCCATCTTATTTAACGGATGGAATCATATATCTCTCTTCAAACCCCAATATTGATTAATTTGTAAATGTAAAATCCAATAAGATGGTTTAAAAAATTTAACAATGAAACAATAAACAATGTGTACTTCCAATGTCTACTAAACATTAAACAATGGGTATAATGATAAAATTCTAATTTATAAAGAAATTAAATTCTACAACATGTATAGAAGTAAATTTATCTATGGCTACAGAACCAAAAGTTCAACAAAAAACAATTGGAAAAATCAAATTAAAATGAAACCTATATAAACTAAAAACAATAATATATTGTTTGCTGCTGAAATCTCAAATAAGTACTACTATAAAACTCAGTTGGTCTCAATTTTGGCCTTTAAGTAAAAGAAGTCACAAAATGAATACGTAAACACATAAATAGAACTAATACTACCGTCAAACTCATTTAGTCTCAATTTTGCCCTTTAAAAGGGATTAAAGTAGAAACCTGATAGATACTAGCACCAAAAGAAAGCCAAAATCATACTAAAAAGACCTCCATTTAATCATTTTACAAGCATTCCATTAAACACTTACTTTGCAAACTTGACCGACACCAACAAAAACACAATAGGTTCAAGATTATAAGGCAAATGTGTCTTTCAACAATTCAAGTCAATGGGCAAAAAACCCCAATTGTGGGTTCAACTTCAACTATTCAAGGGAATGCGGATAATCATCCTCATCTTTGGCTGATCGGCTCTCCCTACTGAAAACAAAAATCAAATATTTAGAATACATAGTAAAAGTCAAAGAGAATTTAGATGAAAGGTGATAGGAGATGGAGGCTCAATTTTTGATTTATCATATATACAAGAAACAAAACACAAACTAATTTTTTTTTTACCATTTTTTTGCAATAAAAAGGCCAATAGATGTCTGCGTACTTCAGTATTTGTATGAAGAACAAAGTTAAACACCAAATCGATATTATGCAATAACATCATCCAAGATATTTGTATCCCTGTCTTCTCAAGTAGGTGTCGATAATGTTCCCTTCCTCTTTTTAATTTCGGGTTTACCGTCTTCAACCCAATCAGATACAATATCGAGGCTTTGATCATTGTGGGTTGAAAATATCACATATAGCTACCAGATCAAACTTATAATTTATCCCCCCCCCCCCCCCCCCCCCCGAAATGATCCCTTGGGTCATTGCCCAATCCACCCATGCCCTGGGTCAAACCAACTAATATCCGTCCATCAGTGATTAAGAAGATGGATCTTTTTGGCAAGAACTTTAGGTAACACATATAACTAGTTTTTATTCTAATAGATATTATAATTGATATTTAGTGACTAATATCTACTCTTTGAGTTAATGTAGGTATTGGCTAGTAGTTCATAGCCTAGGACATGTGTTTAAAGTAATAAGAGTTTGTGATAGTTAAAAGGTGGATTTAGAAGGCCGAGTTTGTTCTTGCAGTGTAACATCTGTTTTCATGTATCGATTATTTAGCATCTGATTATTTCAAGTTTGATGACTGACCGTTACATGGTGGTGGAGACCTGCCGCAACGCGACCACATTATTTAAGTGGCGGTGTGGGTCAGGTGCCCATCACGGTGCGGTGGTGGCTAGGCTCAAAACCCTAAATCCCAGGCCTTATGTCCTATTTAAGGAAAGTTAGCGCTAGGCTCAAAACCCTAAATCCTAGGCCTTGTGTCCTTAGCTTCCACCCCCAGAAAGTGAAACCATGACCTTAGAATGCTTTGTGTGTGTTTTCTTGGTGTTTGAATCTTAGAAAGAGATTTTGTAAAGGAAGGAGAGGTATGTTAGTGAATCAAGGATCAACAAGCCAGCCAAATCTAGTCTCTTGAGCATTTTTTTGACTTATATAAGTCTTCAAGGCTCAACTTTGTTGTTTATATTTTTAGATCTTGGATGTTCGTTTAGTTTTGGTCCATTTCGATGAGTTTGGATGAAAGGATGGAATAAATGTGACATCCCCAAAATCACGGCTAGAAAAGACCGATTTTGTTTATGCTTTGTTTGAAAATCAGAGTAACATTTTAAATAAAAGTGTTGCGGAATTTGTCCCAAAACAAAATATGATAAAGATTTATCAAAAGCATTTCCATAGAAATGTATTTTCATTAAAAGACTTGGGATGTCATGTTCATACAGATCAAAAGCATAAACAGTACAATATAAGCCTTACTACATTATTTCATATCTACAGGCCTATATCTGTAATCCCTCGTCCAAACATCATATCTATGCTCAAGCGCCACTACCTGTAATACATAAAACTGAGTGGGTCGGGCTTGGGAGCCTGGTGAGCACATAGAGTTTTCAACCCACAATAAATAAGTTTATTAATTTCATCAATCAACAATAACCCAATTACCCGTTCCTGTTATCCTCACTTTACATCCCTAAACACCTATCATAAGGGACCTAGCCTAAGGATCATCATCGGGACGGACACTACTGCTAAGGGGATTTCTCAGCAATAAATGTCCTAAAGGAAACCATGTGGGGGATGGAGTACACCGGTGAACACATCGTTCACAAACACCTACAGGTTGCGAGCCTGCTAGTGTTCCACTGGACTGTCTAGAAGAGTCCGTGGTCGTCATCCATACTCCGCTAGATGACAGAATCAACGACATCAACATCGAGGCTTCTCATCATTTTATCACACATCACTTATTACATCTACCCATGTTTTACCCCAACATTTTCGTAGATATAAAATACATATACAGTTTAAATCATTGAAAACATGTATAACAATGTTCATACAGCATAGATAGCAAGTATTAAGATAATATGCACACATAGCACGTAATTTATATAAAATACTTCATATCTATGTGTAAGCTGAAAGTAACTATGTACTCACCTGAGTAGGTGGTGACTCAGCACTCGGACAGCGCTTCGATACTCTTAAAACAATTTTCCTTCGATAAAACCTAGTATCAATACCACTAGGGTTTAGTCTAACGATAACCGCGACAAATTAATAGTCTGACTATTATTATTATATAAACGTTAATAACATTCAATATAACTCATAATAATAGCCCAAATAATTATTTTAAGGACCTAATAACATTCCTATAATTATTTGAAAGCTATATTAAAAATTGCATAAGCGTAGCTCACTTAAAGAGAATTTTATAAAAAACCGGAACTTTATTTGGAGCAGCGTTTCGAAACCGAGAGACTCCTTTTTCTCGGGACTCCGGGAGCCTCGGGGCTTCCCTCGGGAGCTAGGGGTTTTATCTAGGGATTAGGGGGGTTTATAGCACTTAGAGAGAGAAATATTTTAGAGAGAGAGAGTGAAGAAATGGTGTGAGAAATCGGCTGGCCTCGCAGGGTTTTTATAGGCGCGAGCCTCCTCGGAACGCTGGGCGTACCCTCGGTGGTACGCTGCGCGTAGGGGCAAGTGTCTCGCTTCGGGTGGGGCGACGTGGGCATACTTCGGACCGCACAAGAGAGGAGAACACTGGGCATTCCGAGCTACGTACGCGGGGCGTATGCGAGGGCTACGTGTCCGAATCCGAAGACCAGACCGTGATCAGCAAGCTACGACCCTGATCGAGCCACGTCATCACTCATTGCACCAGCTTCGAAAATTCGAGTTACAACTTCAAAAATTCGTAACTTTCGCGTACGACCTCCATTTTTGACGTTCATTATATCCACGTGAAGGTGGGAACGTACTCTACAACTTTCATTTAGACTTCGTCGGCTAATTTTGACTCAATTTTAAATTTTATATTATTAACAGGCCAGGACAAGATTGGTCCGTTAAATCCTCATAACTTCTTCATCCGACGTCCATTTTCGCTCATCTTTTTCTCGTTACGTTATTCTTAACGAGATCTTCGATTCTCGTTTAGTTCGTGTCGGCTAAAAACCGCTCGATCCAATATTCGAATTTCGGGCTGTACACTGCTAATCCGAAACTTCGAAAAATCATAACTTCTTCATATGAAGTCAGATTTGGGCGTTCTTTTTATCGATGTTCTTAGTTTAACATATTCTACGAATTACGTTTAGATCGATAAGGCTAAATCTCGCTCTATCGTAAATTCACTATTTACGCTTCCCGGTATCGTGCCGGTTCTGTCACGAAACTTCGACGGGTCATAACTTCTTTGTTATAACTCGTATTTCGGTGTTCTTTATATCCCCGGAATCCATGTTTTGACCACTACAACTTCGACGGGTCATAACTTCTTTGTCATAACTTCTTTGTTATAACTCGTATTTCGGGCTTCTCTCACACTTTAATTTTGACGCTTATTTTTATTCTTTATTAATTATACATTTATAATTAAATAATAAGCACATCAATACACATAATTCACATAATACTCAAATATTTCATCTTTATTACTTCAAAAAGAGTTACAATAGTTGACCTAGACTATTACATTGACAAATATGCTTAGCCCTGAAACCCGGGCGTTACAATAAAGGTTACAACTTTATTGCTTTCCAAGTTCCTAGGCTTATTTTTGATATTGGATCTGGCCTTTACACTCTAATTGATGCCATGCATGGAGTTAGAACCATTTTTGACCAAAAATTGTGTGAGTCTTGCATGAGTTGTGCATCTCTTAAAGTTTTGATTTGTATAGACCTTCAGAGACTATTATAGCCTTGTGAAAAATTTGAGGTTTGGACTTAACGGAATAAGAGCTTCATAAGAGAGTTAATTTGCCATATGAACCATAACACGATCAGAGGATGGCCACAACATTGAAAGGTTTCGCGTATGTTTTGTCTTTTTGTCACCAGGGCACGACCAAGGGTTGGTCACGACACGGTAGTCGGTAGAGTTAATCGTTGACTATTGACTTTCAACCAGTTTGACTTTTTGTCATACTTTGAGGTTTTAGAGGTAGACTGCGGTGTGACCTCAAATTGTTATAGGGGGTTCATGTAGTTGGTTTTTCTTGACTTAGAGTATTGATATCCAACTTTTGATTCAGGTGAATCTTTTTACTATATTTTAGGACATGGGGTTTCAGTTTATGCCCATTGTTTTTGTGACTCTTGCATGTTTGTTTGTATGCTTGTTGGGTTGGGCCCATTGTGCTAGGCTCAATTATATGCATAACAAGTTGGGCTCAAATTTATGTATGTTGGGTTTAGCCCATATTAATAAAACATAATTGTTGAGCTCAGCACGTTAACTATATGGTATATTGTATTTTGGGGAAGTTGCTAAGTTATTAATGACTACACCAACATTTATGTTTTGAGATGTTCCACCTATGAATTTATTGCTCTGATTTTATTATTAAACTTTTGGAATGATTACTCTTTGTGGATGATTTAATGACTACTTTTTCAAAAGATAAATTCATAGAATGCTACTCTAGAAACATCAATCATGTGAATGGGAGTAATTTGTAGACTCAAACAGGATACAACAAGCCTTTGCTACTTATTGGTAGGAGAATGCATGATATGCTTGCAATGTATAGAATGAGGCATGCAAGTGATAAAGAAAGTAAATATGGTTACACCACAAGGGCCAAACCCCCCAATCAAAATAAGATGTGGTAATTGTCTTGACTTTGGTCATAGCCAGAAAAATTGCAAGACTAAAAATATATTTCAAATCATATGCCACCAAAGAAAATTGAGAGGCCTAAGAAAGGTGAGATATATAGATTCAATCAACATGCCATTCAACCACCTATGAAACCAACTACACCAAATCAAGCTAGTCAACAAGAAATTCAACAAGATAGTCAATATGCTTCAAGTTCTAGTATTGGCAAGAAAATCAGGAAATTGGGTTTAAGAGGACCGAGTTTCAGAGTTGGTGGCATTACATATGTAGGTATTAAATCTAGTGAAGCACGTGTTCCTATTTTTAGAAGGAATAAAATGGGTGTAAGAATACCAACTATTAGTAAGTCAACAACCAAGTTTCAGGATGTTAATGATGTTGCTCAAGTTTATGGTGTTAATGACATTCCATTGGTGGAGGAAAAAATATTAATAATATGGTTGAGGCTCCTACTGTTAATGATATTCCAATGTTTGAGGAACAAATTATTAATGATATTCCTATGGTGATAGAAGATGAAGCAATTTATGTCCCAGTGAAGGAAGCAATTGTTAATGATGTTCCTTTGTTGAATGAGGATGATGACATTATGGACAGAAGAGGAAGGAGTTGATATTCCAGTGAAGGTTGTCCAAGAGCTAAAAGAGGGTCTTTATGAAGTTGTAGATGCAATTGATAAAATTATTTGTTGTGGAAATGCATTAGATACATCATATGTTCCATTGGTGAATTAGGGTACTGTAGAAACTGAATTTACTGAAGGAAATTCATTAGATGTTCTTCCGGATAGAATCACAATAAGTATAAAAGAAATAGTAGATTTACTTGAAGTAGGATATTCCATGGTTGAAATATAAAGTATGGGGGTGAAAATTGAACTTGATGGCACTTTACCAAATGAGATGGTAATTTGTTTGATGGGTTTTATACAAAAGAACATCCTATGTGTTCATGCAAACCCTAATGCTTGGATCTAGGTTTCTATATTGTACATGCAATTAATCCAAGACTTATAAACCCTAGATCTAAGATGCATATTTTGAAATTAACATATAAGAACAGATCTAGTTGATTACCTCTTCAAGAATGGCTTGAATCTTCTTGTCTTGGAGCTTAGAGTCACAATTGTCACTCCTCTAATGACTTACATGCACCACAATGGACAGCTTAGGCCTTAAGCACTCCAAGGAACCTTATGGAATAAAACCTCTTTGGACGAAATTAGATGGCCTAGCCTCCTAAATTTCGTCCACTCTTATTCCTTAGGGTTTTACAGCCCAAATTCAACTATTATACATTTGACAGTTCTAGTCCCCTTTATTTAATTAATGTCTTTTAGCAACAAAATTAATTCTTGACTAATATTAATTAAACAATATGATTTCTCCTTTAATATATTAATCATATAATACATTAATAAACCATAATAATCTCTCTCTCTCTCCACTAATCATCGTGTCAAGTTGCTTTGGTGAAGGCAACCCAAAAGAACCATGCACAACCGGGTCAAATACTTACCAAATATAGTTACGGGCTTAGACACTAATCCAACAATGTTAACCTTTTATAGTTTTACTTTATGTTTATGTTCTATAGTATATGTTTGGTGTTGCTTGTATCAGGAGTTAAATGAGGTTGGAGAGCTTCCACATGTTAGTGATGTTAATGATATTCCTTTGGAGGAGCCTATTCTTAATAAAGGTGAAGATAATGAAGGTGAAGGTGAAGGTGTTGTTCTTATTGAAGGTGAAGGTGATGTCCTACATGAAGGTAAATGTGATGTTCTAAATGATTTTGAAGGTGTTGTTCTAAATGAAGGTGAAGCTGTTGTTTTTAATGAACGTGAGGTGATGTTCTTAATGAAGGTGAAATTGATGGTAATGAGGTTGATGATGAAGACCATCTGATTGTGCTTAATATGAGGAAAATAAAGCCATCTGAGAGGATCACCTTATAGAAGCTTAAAAAGGCAGTGTCTGAAAAAGATGGACGTGGTTCCACATATTCATCCAATGAATTTAGAGTAGTTAAGTAAGTATATGGGTGATTTAGGTGGGGATGGTATACTTGGGCATTTGTATAGGAAGCCCTTTTAGTACATTTGAATATCTTACTTTATACACCCACTAAGTGTACCTTGCATCTAGTTGTTCTCATGTACCTTTGGGGTTTCCTCTTTGGGATATTATTTCAGGAAATTTGGTACAAATGGATGGATGGTACATGTTTGTTGATCTTTTGTAATGGAAACCTTAGATGGTGTAATAACTCTAATGTAATGAATCCCCCCATTATGGTATGTTTGTTATTGTAATGAATCCCCCCATTATGGTATGTTTGTTATGTTTATATTATGGATGGTATAATTTACCATATATACATTATACTTTGTGTTGGATCATTTGCCTTTATCATTACAACATTGTACTTTGTATTAATCATTACAACATTATACTCTTCATTAGAACATTTTCCTTTATCATTACAACATTATACTTTGCACTGGATCATTTGCCTTAATCAATATAGCATTATATTTTTTATTTATCATTATACGTTGGATTGGACCATTTACATTTACATTTAACCAATTTCAACATTGTTCATTATCATTAGACTAATCAACTGTAGTATTTATATAATATTTTCGTAAATATTTCATAAATAACTTTTTCAAGTACTACAACAAATTCATACCAAAACAATAGTTACATAGGCATAAGCACATTTGCATAGTCAATCCAAACATTCTCAAATATTTACATCTTTCAAACCACTATTGTCAACATGCCAAAAAGAAGAACTAACAAACCTAAAACTACTTCTAGAATGTTTTCATTAGTCCATGCTTGCGCTCTATGTGAGATGGGTTATTAATGATGTGGACATCTTCTTCATTGTATCATTCGAAAAACCACAATCCTCTCCTTCCACCTAGAAAAAAACAGTTTGGATAAATTACTTACATTTTTTGGGGTTTCTCAAGAAAATTAAAAATTAAGGCCAACTTTATTGGTCGTAATTAGGGAACTAGGAAAACTTTCTACGATAGTTATCAAGTGTACGTACAACAATTACATTACACACATATCCACAACCACATCTAAGTATCTTTTTTGTAACTCCCGTTTTCCAAAATGGATCGGTTTAGGACATTAAGGAGTCAAAAGCATGGTTTTTGGGGGAAACCAGGTGTCAGGACGTGACAAGCCAAAGTAAAGAACATGTATCTGGATTGTGGTCACGACGTGACATATATGTGGTCACAACGTGAGGAAGGCTGCAACCCAAGTTCATGATCTGTCAGGGTTTTATTCGTATTTAAACCTTATTAACTCGATTTTAGGGTTCATTATCAACCTCCATCACCCTCAAACCTCTGAAAATCCTAACCCTAATCCCTCTTGGTGGTTTTGGCTCATCTTTGGTGGTTTTAGTGCTCTTTGAAGGAAGTAGAAGGAGAATTGGTGCAAGGATCAAGCAAGCAACATCTTCTCATCTTTGATATCACCTTGTGGATTATTTTTAAAGATTCAAGCTTCTACCTTTATGGTTTATTCTCTTAGATCTAAGTTGTTTTGGTCCTTTTGGTTCATGGTTTTGATTTGAGTAAATGAATGGAATAAAGTTGCAACTGGATGGTCATCCCAAGTCCCTAGTGCATTATATCTTATGGATCTAAGGGTTGGTTGTGAATTGTGAACCTTGCTTAAGTTTTAGATCATTTTCTTGGCTTTTGACCTAGGTTGGGTAGAGGACATGCATGGAGCATGCATATCCATAAAGTTTTCATTTTTATGAACCTATGGAGTCCCTTAAAGCTTTCTGGAAAGTGGGGGTTGAAGACTTAATGAATTAAGGACTCAAACCATTAAGTGGTTGTCTCAGACTATGGTCGCGACATGACATTGAGGATGTCACGATGTGACCGAGGAGGATTCCGTGATTATATTGTCTTGTTATGTTCACGACATGACCAAAGAGGGTTCACATCGTGATGCTTGCTGAGTGGGTTGTTTGCGACCAATTTGGCTGAGTTGGAGCGAGACGAGTTAGAATCGGGTTGAGTGTGTCTCACGACGTGACCAAAGGATGGTCATGATGTGAGGTTCAATGGTTGATATTGTTGGCTATTGACTTTGACATTGATCGTTAACTTTTGTTCAAATTGTTGGATTTAGTATGTAGGCTAAGGTTGGACCTTGTATGTTTTGACAGGAGTGAGGTAACATTTGTTGTTGGGCATTGAGCTATGGTTTGGCTGATTTTGTGAGTCAGGTGAGTCTTCTCATTATATTGTGTAGGATGCTAGCTGTCTTTGTGACTCTTGCATATGTATGTTGGGTTGGACCCATTTATTTGTATGTTGGGTTGGACCCATTTGAATAATTAGGTTGGGCCCATTTATATGTATGTTAGGTTAGGTCCATTTGCATGATTGGGTCGGATACATTTGCATGTACGTTGGGCTGTGCATTTGTATGATATGTGGTATTTTGGGGAACTCACTAAGTTTTGTGCTTACGGTTTGTGGATTAAACATTTTCAGGTACTTCTAGTTCCACAGGGAAGGGTTCGGTTTGACTGCACCGCATCCCCTGAAGACTTTTTCTACACTGATTACTTTTGAGTAAGTCTGATGTTTGATAAATACATTTTTACTGCGTTGGTTTTGGAATATATGACTGTATGACTTGATGGTTTAAAAATGAAATTTTTTGCTACTATTTTTAGGATGTTACATTTTCTTTCTTGACCTTGAACCCCTTGGAAGCTCGATTTGGCTGAAGAACTTGACATTTTACACACACACATACACACACACACACACACACACACACAGAGAGAGAGAGAGAGAGAGAGAGAGAGAGAGAGAGATGGCCGCTATTCTAATGGATATGTGGTGAGGGTTTTGTTTTATGATTGATGTAATCGGTTGGTAAAGTAGAAACCAGTGAAAAACATTAAATGAAATAACAAGGGGAACTGGGAGACATATGTAGAAAAAAAAATGACTTTGAATTTAACCGATCTTTTTTTTGATGTAAAATTAGGAGTTTTTATGGCAATAATTCTTAATTTTATTAAAACTTACTCTCTGTCAATCAAATAAAAATTCAATGTTTTAAGTGTTAGGTAAGCAATCATATGCCATAATATTTTTATTCTCATACAACTTAAAATAGCATATGGATTTCTTAGGTTAGACACGGGGAGTATCATTGGTAATTAAATGCAAATGCACAACGTACAACAAAAAAACAATTTCAAGTGGGGCAAAAACGAGGAAACCACTTGCCCTAAAAAAGAAAGTCTTGTTAGATCATGGTACAAATAATTCACTAAATTAATACCAAATATACAATTAAATAATGTCAACTTAGTGATCATTGTCACACCTTAGCATATCCACCACCCACATACTGTATATTTTAATTTCTTATTAGATATTTTACGGGTTAATATTTTTAATACCATTCCCCAAGTTCGGAGGGATTAAGATGCCCCAAAATCATTATTTAAATCAAAACCTTTGTCTTAACAATGTTAATTAAATATAAATACTATGATGTATTGGTACTTAAAACCTAAACATGTTCGTTCGGAGCTTCGAGATTCTATAATATATTTTAGAGACTATAATATGATAAACATATGGGACATTCGTCGTTGCATAATACTTTTACATCGGATCCTAAATAGCATTATATTGATTAAAATACAATATTTTTCATTTTATCTTTTAGAAAATGTAATATTATGTTTTGGTGACTTCTCAATTGTAGTTTATTTTTTCTTATTTGTAACTACGACGTGCTTTTAAACAACAATCACTTTTTTTCCGTCTAATATTTGATGATTAATGGTTTTTTAAATCAAATTGTAAAGCAAGCTGCATGTTAAAAACTTCTTCAAATTAATTTATTTTCATCAATATGTTTTTCGCTTGTGCTTATGTATCAGTTAGTTGAAGTAAATATTAAATGACAACATACATAAAAACCACGATTATTATTTTCAACGGTTTAACCATTAATATTATATTGTTTATGTTAAATCCATTATATTTTGAAAAACCTTCTATAACTACCATTGTGACTCATATTGTCGGTTCATCGTTTAACATAATAAAGTGATACTTTTTCCTTTAGACCCGACGGAGCGCTTGGGGAGAAGTTATAGGACCCTTTCTCGCTCACCAGAACACTGCACCGCCGGTGAGGGAAAGAACCCGGGAAAGGAGGTGGGGGGAAGGGATGCCGCACTTTCTCTCCTATTTCTATTGGTGAACTTTTTTTTTTTTTGTAACTTTCAAATAAGAAGGAAAATTTTGATAAGAAGATAAGAAGTTTTTTTCTATATATTTTTTTAGAGAACAAACAAAATGAATCATCAGATGATTCATTAGAAAAAATTCAAAAAAAAACATTTTCATGATTCATTTTTAAATAAATTAAAAAAAATCTACTTTTATGACAATTTTAGTGAATAAGAATAAAATCATTGTATAAATGAATCATCGAGAAGTTTTTTTGAGATTTTTTTTTGTAAATCATGTTATTTTTTATTCATCTACTGATTTATTTCTTTTGTTTATCAAAAAGACATGTAGAAAAAAAAACTTTTTACCTTCCTAAATTTTTTTTTTTTACCGGATCTATATCTTTTATATATATATATATATATATATATATATATATATATATATATATATATATATATATATATATATATATATATATATATATATATATATATATATATAATTTCTTTCTCCACTATAAATACCAATCCAACCCAACATTATTTTTAACCCATTTCTACATATCCTCTCTAAAAAAACATTAAAACACAATGTTATCATCTTCATCATCCGATGCGACGGCTCAAGAGGAGGCTTTATTTGTCAGTTCTGTCATGGTGAAGACTGTTGCATATTTTCAAAACCGTCAAGGCCAAACTTCACGTTCATGAAATAAACCAATAAAACTGTCATTGTGTAGAAATTGCGAAGTCGGGCATAATCGCGTTATAGAAGACTACTTTGCAGATGACGCCGTGTACACTGAAAATGTAACACCTGGTTCCTGGTATGTATTTAAACTTCTAAATTATTCAATTTTGTAGAGAAACTCGACGAGTTGGTAGCCCCAACTCATCGTGTTGAAATGTTATGGAACCGTTTGTTTTAAGTGACCAACTCGACGAGTTAGGAGGCCTCAACTCGACGATTTGTCTGGAAGGAATAAAACCTTAATTTCGGGGTTTTACACCCTATTTAAACAACTTAAGTCGCATAAGTTGGCCTCATTTCCAGCCTCCACTGTCCTAAACCCTAATCTCGAAACCCTAAGACATCCTTGAGTGATTATGAGCCATTTTTGAGTGTGTTGTGTGTGTTTGAAGCCACCGGAAGAAAGGGGAGCTTGGAGATACAAGAAGGAGCTGTTAGATCCAGAATCCTTGGTTCATTTTTGACATCTTTTTGGTAAAAAGTCTCATCCTTGCTTTGTGGTTACTTAAATCTTCATCTTAGTGTTCGTTGCTTGTTTTTGTCCAAAAGAAGTGGTCATTGGGAGTTGGACATCCTATATGGACAAACCCTTTCAGATCTAGGGTCTTAAGGATCTTTCATGGCATAAAGATGCCAACTTTATGGCCCTAAGATCTCCATGCACCTTCTAAGCCTTTGTTTTGGCTTCTTAAGCTTCATTTGGCTATGTATGTGAGTAAAGTTGAAGACTTTACTTGACCTTTTAGCCTTTATGGTCCATATCTGTGTTCATAAGCTCTATCTTGAAGATATGGCGACCTTTGTATTAAGACATAAGCCTTTTAGGATTAGGGTTTGAGCTTAATGCCTTTGGGGTGGTTTTTAATGGGTAAAGTTGGAAACTTTACCCTTCTAGACGTATTATCGATCTAGATCTGGAAGATAGGGCTTTGATTTGAAGATTAGTGGCTTAATGCATTAAGTGGGTTGGCCGATCGAAGAACTCGATGAGTTCTTAAGGGAACTCGGCGAGTTGGGTTGGGTTTGTCCTGATTCTGATGAAAAAGGGAGGAACTCGACGAGTTAAAGGGAAACTCGGCGAGTTGGATTGAAATATCAAGATTCTATGCTTAATGGAAACTCGACGAGTTGAGCTAACTCGGAGCGTTGACTTTGACTTTGGCCAAGTTTGACCTTTAAGGGGTTTTGAAATGTCGATCGGTATCTAAAGGATTGTTTCTGTTTAGGGATTGAGTAGAGCTGCTTTCGAGGCCTAGGAGTTATCTAGTTATCTTTCAGCATTCGAGGTGAGTTTCCTTACTGGGTTTAGCAGGGCGAAGGCACCAAGGACGACCCATGATATCTGTATGCTATGTATCTCTATGATTATTACATGGGCCTTCTTGTGGCCCGATGCTGGGCGAGGCCCGATGGATATTTGTATGCTATGTATCTCTGTGACTATTGCATGTGTATGTGTTTATTTGATATATGTTATTGTATGTTGGGCGGGGCCCGTTTTATTGAGCTCAGCTCGATGCCGGGCGAGGCCCGATGACGGACGGGGCCCACTATTTGCTTGTTTTATGATTGGTATGAGGTATTTTGGGGGAACTCACTAGGCTTCGTGCTTATAGTTTTCAGTTTATGTTTCAGGTACTTCAGGTTCTAGAGGGAAGAGCTCGGGATGACTGCATCACACACACCATTGGATTCCACACTCATTGTTTTACTCTAATTTTATGACAATTAATACATTGGTTTTTATTTGAGATGTTTGGATGTTATTGGAATCACTATTTTATCTAATGTTAAATTGAAAATTTTTGGGACCATACTTTTGGATGTTTCAAGTTGGTATCAAAGCCTTGGTTTGAGGGATTCGGGCATACTCTCAAGTGTGTCTGAACTCAAACTAAGGACTTGGTAAAAATTAAAAAAAAGGAAATATTTTTATAAAAGGATTTCTAAAAGAGAAAAGGGTGTGGTGCATGCAATCATTCGAGCTCAAGTAAGTTATCCCAAAATACCCATGTTTATATATATATATATATATATATATATATATATATATATATATATATATATATATATATATATATATATGAATTGTGAATTGTGAATCGCATGCTAGATTAGGGCTAAGGATCTAAATGAGATGCCTTTGTGTGCCTGATGTATGAGCTTATAGATATGCATGCTAGTACAAATCAATCAGTGATAAGATGGCATGTTTAGGTTATGCTCTGTTCTGTTTACTTAATGCTCGAATGATGCTTGCTCTGTGCTTTTTGGAATTCTTTCTAATCTCTGCTAGTTAGTAAGTGAATATGCTAAGTTACATATTATGAAAACTAAATAATTTTAGAAGGTTAGGTTTAGCTCTATTGTGCAGCTCTTGTCTGAGTCCAACTATTTTACGGAGAGACCTCACATTCGAAGAATTATTTGTTTTTTGTAATATTTAATTGTATTTGTGAGTTGGTTAGAGGTGGTTAGCTTGAGTTCCTTCTGCAGCTGATGGCGGATAGTGGTGTGGAGTCTGCCCTAGGAAAACCTAGGATGAGAATTAGTGTTGGGAGCCCTAGCTGCGAGGGATTTATTGGTTATAAAGTAACTTGGCTGAGTGAAGGCACTTTTTGAGGAAAGTACGGATTGATGTGGAAGGAAGTATTGGGCCCGTACTACTGGAAGCTGAGAATCCGTACTCGATTCAAGGAGGGTTGTAATGAAGTCAGGGAGCTTATGTAGTTATGTTTTCCCCGATATGCATTGATGCTTATTCTGATAGTTTTATGGTCTATTTTCAGTATGGTGGTATTGCGAGGCAGGTTAGTGGGCAGTTCCGGTGCCCGGGAGGGTTTAGAATCAGGTTCTGGAGCCGGGAAGCTTAACGACCAGAAGAGGGAGTTCATCTTGTCTGAGATTACACACAGTATTCTTGATCAGACTCCTATGATTTTTGCTCGGTCAAGGAGGGTATTCCGGAGCTTCTTGATGAGAGATTGAGCGCGTTTCGCACTGAGATTATGGCATTGATTGGGACGCACTCTCTGACCTTCAGGGAGTTTCGGGCTTGTGGAGTGCCATACTATAATGGGGCCAGGCACCCCATTGCAAGCAACATGTGGTTGGTAGATGTTGCCAATGCCTTCCGTACCAGACATTGTCCCGAGGGGGACAAGGTCAGATTAGCATCCTGCCTCTTGAAGGGTAGGGATTGTGTTTGGTGGGAGGAGGTAAGGCATGTTGTGGGAGGTGATGTTATTGATTCGATGACCTGGAGTGATTTCTTGACCAGTTTCCGAGCCGAGTTTGCACCGGTGATCGAGGTGCAGCAACTGGCGCGAGAGTTTTAGGATCTCCATCAGACTACCAAGACGGTGATTGATATCACTGCTATGTTTAGGGATAGAGCACTTCTGGTTTCGCAGTATGTGGTGGGCGAGGAAATGAAGAAGGCCCGGTACCACGAGATGTTGAGGAGCTATATCCGACAGTTTGTGAGTCAATCCAGCTGCAAGACATGATAGTGCGGGCTAGATAGAGGGAGATTGATTTGGAGATAGAGAGGAAGAGGAAGCCATATTCTGATGTGAGTGTTGAGGGGTCAGGCAAGAGGCCCAAGGTATCTGATTCTAGATATAGGGGCCAATAGAGTCGTAGCTGTTGTGGCTAGTGCGACAAGTCGCACGAGGGGACGTGTAGAGGGGTGGGTTCTAGCTGCTTCAAGTGCGGCCGAACTGTTCATATCAGCAGAGATTGTACGTCTTGGCTTAAGGGATTAAGATGTTTTCTAGGTTGGTTATGGGCAGGGTCATTACCGCGGGGCGTACTAGGTCTCCTAGGCGTACGCTTAGCGTACCCACTGAGTACACGGTGCGTACTCATTCATATGAGTTTTGCATTTTAGGCTTTAAGTTTGGGCTTTCTTTTGGTCTTGATGTTGAGTGATTAATGGGCCATCTGAGTATAATTGTTTTGGATTAGGAAGAATGGTTGGAATCTAGGGTAAGGCCCGTGTAAGGGGTTTGGGCCCAATTTGGAGAGTTGAGCCTTATTTGGGCCTTGGTTGATTAATTGGCCTTTGAGCCTTCCAGATTGTGAGCTTGGGCCTTAGTCTGGGACCAAATTATATTATGGGTAAAATGATATTTTTACCCTAAGTATGGATTTATGGTTATGGATTGGAACCAAGTTGTTGATTGGGTGTTGTTTTGACTTTTATATTTTGGGGCTCTATCAGCCAGCAGCCAGGGATTTTCTGTTTGATTCGGCAGTGCGAGGTGAATCTTCTCACTATATCCATGTGTCGAAGGCACCAATGTCGGCCCATTACTTGTTATATGGAATGCTAGTTGTCTTTGTGATACTTGCATGAAATACCATGGGGGAGCCCATGGTAGTTCGATATCATACCATGGGGGGACCCATGGCATTCCAGGTAAAGACCATGGCGGGAGCCCATGGCACTTGGATATCAGACCATAGGAGGAAGCCCATGGCATTCCAGGTCAAGACTTGGGAGGAGCCCATGGCAACTATATGTATGTCGCATGGTATTATGTGGTTGTATGTTATATGGTATTTTGGGGAACTCACTAAGCTTTGTGCTTACAGTTTTCAGTTTATGTCTCAGGTACTCCGGTTTTCAAATGGAAGAGCTCGGGATGATTGCAGAGCACACACCAGATGTTTTCGCGTTCTGTGAATTACTCTTATTTGATGATGTTTTGCTAAATCTTGGTTACCTTGGTTTTATGGGATATATATATATATATATATATATATATATATATATATATATATATATATATATATATATATATATATATTAATGATTTATTCATCTAAAAACAAAAAAATGTATGTCATGATTTTCGGGACATTACAGTCCAGAGAGGCTGAAGGCCCGGTGCGATGGTCCAGACATGTTGAAGGTTTTGTATGTATGTTGTTGCTATAATATCTATGATTATGTTTTGTGGTGGTATTTTGGGGAAACTCACTAAGCGTTGGGCTTATGGCTGTGGATTATGTTTCAGGTACCTCAGATGATCGTGGAAAGGCAAATTCTTGATCGTGCACCTCCTCATATTATGTTTTGTGATTTTGGGAAAAACTATGATGTTAAACATGTTTTGAAAACTACAATGTAAACAATTATGATATTGGTTGGTTTGAAAAGGTTTATATTTTATAAAAATTTTATGGATGTTACAAGACACCAACCCTAACTGCTTTAAGGATTACATATAGACATTAGGGGAGAGCTAAGGCCCCGAAGGCCAAGGGTTGTGCTTTACAGCTCAGAGCAGAGGAGGCCAGGGTGGCGCTTGACATTATTACGAGTATGTTTTCATTTATTATCGTATCAACTTATTTCATTATATGATAATGATTGTATTTCTACTAGGTACCTTAAGTTAATTCCTTATCTGCTCTTGTGCTTTTTGACTCGGGTGCGAGTCGGTCTTTTGTGTCTCAGTCCTTCAGTAGGAGTTTTGATATGGATCTTAGAGAGTTGGAGTGTCTGTTGCAATTTTCTATTGCCAACAACATGGTATTTCTGCATAGATAATTTTTCGGGATTGTATCTTGGAGATATTCAGGGTGGCTTACCCGATCGATTAGATCCCTATCCCTATGGGGGGATGTGTGCATGATAGTAGGGATGGTCTGGTTTAGCAGATTTGGTGCCATGATTGATTGTGAGGGACAACGGGTGGTAGTTCGAACCCCAAGTGGGGGAGAACTAATTATTTAAGGTGAGGGAACCAGGGTTGGTTCGGCTTTTTGTTCAGCCACCAGGGCTCAACGATATCTTCAGCATGGATGTTTGGGTTATCTTACTTACGTGATTGACACTTGGGGAAGAGGGGGGTTTCAATTTTGGATGTGCCTATAGTCAGAGAGTTTCCATATGTATTCCCAGAGGATTTACCCGGTTTGGTTCCTGGTGCGGCCCCGGTTGCTAAGGCATCATATCGCTTAGCACCGCCTGAGATACCTGAGTTATCCTCTCAGCTTCAGGACTTGTTGGGCAAGCAGTTTATCTGTCCGATTAGTTCGCCATGGGAAGCATAGATTTTGTTCGTAAAGAAGAAGGATGGTTTACACCGAATGTGCATTGATTACTGGGATCTGAAAAAGTTGATGGTGAAGAACAGTTACCCTCTTCAATGGATTGATGATCTCTTCGATCAGCTGTAGTGTGCATTTTCATTCTCCAAGATCAATTTTAGATCAGGGTATCGTCTGATGAGAGTCAGAGAGGAGTACTTAGAGAAGACAACATTCCGAACTCGTTATGGTCATTACGAATTTGTGGTGATGCCATTTGGGCTCACCAACACACCGACAATATTTATGGATTTGATGAATTGGGTATGCAAGTCGATGCTTGATCGTGTGATCATTGTTTTTATTGATGATATCCTAGTCTATTCCAAGACCAAGGAGCAGCATGAGGATCACCTTCGAGAGCAATTAGGAATTTTGAGGAGGGAGAGGCTTTTTGCCAAGTTTTCTAAGTGTGAGTTTTGGTTACTGGAGGTCCAGTTCTTGGGACACCTCGTTAACCAGAAAGAGATTCTAGTCGACCTCACCAAGATAGAGGTAGTTATGCAGTGGGAGGTCCTGAAGCCTCCCTCGGAGATCATGAGTTTTCTAGGCTTGGCAGGATATTATCGGAGGTTTATTCAGGATTTCTATAAGGTTTTTGTACCTCTCACTCGTTTGACGAGGAAGGGCGTGGATGGTTGTTGGGGGCTTGAGAAATAGGCCGGGTTCACGATGCTATGATAGACATTATGTGAGGCCTCGGTATTGACCCTTCCGGAGGGCGTCGAGGATTTTGTTGTTTATTGTGATGTTTCTATCACTAGTTTGGGGGCAGTACTCATGCAGCAAGGGAGGGTTAATGTGTATGGTTGTAAGCAGCTGAAGCCACATGAGGCTTGGTATCCGACGCATGATCTAGAGGTTGGGGCGGTGGTGTTTGACCTCAAGATTTAGCGACACTGTCTATATGGGGTACGGTTTATCATTTACATGGATCACAAGAGCCTGAGAATTTTATGCATCAACCGAATCTGAATATGAGATAGCGTATATGACTTGATGTGGTCAAGGACTATGACTACGAGATTATTTATCATCCTGGGAAAGTGAATGTGGCCACTAAGGCATTGAGTCGTAAGACGATTAGACTTTGTTTTGGGGTTTATATATGAAGATTTCTATAGATTCGCCGATTATGGATTTGATTAGGGAGGCTTAGGGCAGAGGGGTCAAGAAGGAAAATTTGAAGCATGAGAGCATCATGGGTGAGATAGACAGGTTTTTTACCGACAGTCGCGAACTTCTGACCCTGTGCGGTCGGGTCTGGGTTCCAGATTTTGGTGGGTTCAGGACGTTAGGCAGACCATGACGAAGGAGGCACATAAGTCCAGATTTTTTATACGCCCTGGATCTACCAAAATGTATTGGGATTTGAGACTTAGTTATTGGTAGTTGTGCATGAAGAGGGAGATAACCTGGTATGTGGAGAGGTGTTTGACCTGTTGGATGGTCAAGGTTGAGCACCAGACGCCACACGGAGAGCTACAGCCTTTGGAGGTTCACATGTGGAAATGGGAACAAATCACTATGGATTTTATCACCAAGTTACCCAGGACGGATAAAGGATTTGATGCGATATGGATCATTGTGGATCGTCTGATCAAGGGTGCCCCCTTCTTGGCTATATGGGAGAGTTCCTCGAGCGATAAATTAGCGGATATGTATGTGCGCTATATTTTCGATCCACATGATTTTTGATACACCCTGGATCCACAAAAATGTATCATGATTTGAGACTTAGTTATTGGTGGTCGTGCATGAAGGGGAGATAACCTGGTATGTGGGGAGGTGTTTGACCTGTTGGATGGTCAAGGTCGAGCACCAGACACCACACAGAAAGCTACAACCTTTGGAGGTTCACATGTGGAAATGGGAACAAATCACTATGGATTTTATCACCAAGTTACCCAGGACGGCTAAAGGATTTGATGCGATACGGATCATTATTGATCGTCTGATCAAGAGTGCCCCCTTCTTGGCTATACGAGAGAGTTCCTTGATCGAGCAATTAGCGGATGTGTATGTACGCTAGATTGTCGCTCGACATGGTGTCATAGTCTCCATTGTATCTGATCGAGATGTTCGATTTACTTCACGATTTTGGCAGAGGTTCCACGAGGAACTGGTTACGAGATATCAATTTAGCACCGCCTATCATCCGTAGACTGACGGCCAGAGCGATCAACCATACAGCTGCTTGATGGTATGTTGAGAGCCTGTGTCATAGATTTTGGTAGGAGTTGGGACTTCTACCTTACCCTAGCTGAGTTTTCTTACACCAACAACTATCATTCTAGTATTGGTGCACCACTTTTAAAGCTTCCTTACAGGAGGAAGTGTCGTACACCAGTTTCTAGGGAGAGGTCGGTCACAGGGTGATGAGGAAGACTGAGGTGGTTCTTCTGACAACAAAGCTTATCCAACAGATTAGATAGAGGTTACAGATAACTCAGAGTCAATGTAAGTGTTATGCTGACAGATGTCGTTTTGAGATGGAATTACAGGTCGGCGGTATACTTTTACTAAAGGTATCACCCTGGAAGGGTGTAATATGCTTGAGGAAGAGGGGCAAGTTGGGGCCTTGATGTATTGGATTATTTCGAGTGGTGGCTAGGGTAGGCAAGGTGGCCTATCATTTGGACCTGCCTGAGGAACTTAGTTATATTCACAACACCTCCCATGTTTCTCAGTTGCGGAAATGTGTAATTGATGATTCAACAGTGGTCCCTTTGGACGACATTCAGTTTAATGAGCGCCTGAATTATATGGAGAGGCCGGTGGATATTTTAGATTGGAAGACGAAGGAATTGTGCAATATGGTGGTACCTTTGGTCAAGGTATAGTGACAACATCATAATGGTTCCGAGTGGACTTGGGAGCCCGAGGTGGAGATGCGTGAGCATTATCCATAGTTATTTGCAACAACGGACTTCGAGGATGAAGTCTGATTCAAGTGGGGGAGAATTGTAACACCTAGTTCAAGTAATCATATCATTAAGTTAAATTTTGGAGTTTCACCTGGCTCACGACGTGAGGGATGCCTATCACGTAATGAGGAGAATGTTCAAAACGTGCATCATTTTTGGTTCTCATGACGTGAGCACATATGGCTCACGATGTTAGGACTGTCTGAGAGGCAAACCCTAATTTGGGGGGTTTTGTTCCATATTTAAAGGAAATGATGGATATGGTTTGCCCACCCTCAGCCTCCATCACCTCTAAACACCCCCCTTTGAAACCCTAACACTCCATAATTGAGCTTTTTGTGGTGATTTCTAGCAAATAAGAAGAAAACGAAGAAGAAGAAAGAAAGAAAGAAAGAAAAAAGAAGACCATCTATCCATCATCTCAGCACTCAAGCCTCTCCATCTTTCATTTCCACACCTTCTGGACCATTGTGAGTTTTCAAGATCATAGCTTTATGAGTTTATAAGCTTGGATATAGGTTTCTTATACATTTTCTTTCTTGGATTTGGTGATATGGTGTTTTGAATCCATTAATTTGCCAACTTTATGGATATCCAACGTCCCTTTGATAAGATAAGTGCTAGATCTGAAGTGTGGTTGAGTTTTGAGACTCTTGTGTGAATTTTGATGCCATTTCTTCCTTTTTGTTCCCTATTTTGTGTTTGGGACATGCATGTCAAAAAATCCATGATCTTTATGATGTTCTAGAGTAGATAAGCCATTTTGGAAGTTTTGGTTGTTAGTTTGAAAGGATTAAGAACTTATTTCTCCTAAAGTGGTTAGAGTGCTTCTCACAGCGTGAGCATTCATGGCTCATGACGTAAAAATGGACCATCTCGACTATTTTGTCTCATTAGGATACGATGTGTAGACGGTCATGACGTGATGGTAGGTTATAAGATCTTTTAATAAGGATTTTGACCTTTGACCATTGGCCACGTTTGACTTTAGGTCAAATAGAGTATTTTGAGTGGTTAATTGAGGGTGGGTCACTTTTTATTGTATAAGTGACATGTAGAGACAATATTTGGAGCAACGATCGGTTCAACTACCTTTCAGACTATAAGGTGAGTTTTCCTCACTGCACTTGTAGGTCGATGCACCAATACCGACCCACTAGGTTATGTATCCTGGTATATAGGATGATGTTATGCTAGTTATATAATAGATTGATAGACATGTATGGTAACTTGTATTTGCTAGATATATGTTTATGTTTATCAGTTGTATATGTCAACATATTGTGGTTAGGTTGTGGCAGTCCTGCTTTGTGCTTAATGCCAAGATACCCGGGGAGGTCTGGATAGGTTGTAGGCCCTGTGAGGCGGTCCAGTCACACTGAAGACTCATATTTACATGATGTTATCTGTTTGGTTGTGTGTGGTACTTTGGGGGGGAACTCGTTAAACTTTGGCTTACAGTTTGATTGTTGGTTTCAGGTACTTCAGAGGACAGGGGCAAGGCGAAGGCTTGATCATGCACATCATCATGGATTTTATGTGTTTTTATGATTTTGGGATACTTTGATTCATAATAGTGACTTTTGAGAACTTGTTTTGTAAAGCTTATGGATTTTGGAATGGTTTTAAAAATAAAAATTTTACTTTCATTTTTGTAACAAGAATTATAGAAATACTAGTATTCATCATCAATGGCACCACTAGCTTCCACCCCCCCCCCCCCCTCAGTGGCGAACCTAGACCAAAAAATCACGTGGTTCCCAAATTAAGTGAAGTCAATAAAAAAATTCAACAAAACTTGTGTGGGTCGGGTCGGGTCGGGTTGCGTACCTTAAAAAACTGGACCAATCAATTCAACCTGTTAAAACCGATTAGACACCACCAATTAAAAATTTTAACAAAACGATTGAAATATAAACAAAAAAAGCAGTATGTTTTTAATGAAAAACTAGTTGATTATTAGCCCATCGATAAAGCGGTGAACGGAGAGTAAGAGTCTTTAGCATGTGGACTTCTTTTTATTACAATAATTTATTTATTTATTTATTGATATTTTGAAAGTGCCGATTAAGAGTGGTTAATTTTTTGTTATCAATCCAACAATTTAAAATAACAAATTAACCCTAATAACTTATTTTTTTTCTTCTTTTAAAATAATTTTTAAAACATTTTAAAAAAAAAAAAACAAACTCAAGATAGGTTCTTTATTTTTTCTAAAATAGTTCCTAATTTTTCTTCAAATTTATATGTAGATGTGTTCTTATACGATGTCCAAAAGCCCTAAACCCCATTTTTGTTTAATTTGGGATGTCATCCATTGATCCTATATGCTTCCGGCCAACTGGACTGAAGCAACCTCAATCAACTGGAGTCAATTGGATTGACAGCACTTCAGTCGTTTGACTTATCGAGCCATCATTTGTTGTGCATGTGATCAAAGTAGCTACTTACAAATATGTAGCCTTATATCACTTAAAAAGTTCATGCAACACTAAAATGGTAAACAATCAAACTTGTAAAAAAATGTATTATTGATATACTAAATGAATTTATAATAATGGAGAATTTATAAGGATAATAATTATATGAATAATAATAATAATAATAATAATAATAATAATAATAAGAAGAAGAAGAAGAAGAAGAATTTTAATAAATATTATAACTATTATTATTGATAAAAACGTTGATGGTGATGATAGTGATAGCATACACCAAGGGTCCGCTGGCACTTAATTTAGTGGGTGTAACATCCATGTAAACATATCGCACAAGGGGATTCCTTAATATAAAATTATAAAAGAAACCTTTTGCAAATGTCTTGTACAAGGATTTAAAGCAAATGAGATCTACGAATAATTTTATGTCGATATCTTTAACTAAGAATAAACAATGCATAATATAATATGAGAAGAGTCTAGAGTAGACCAGAAACAAGAAGGAATAAACAAATAAACAAATGGAAATATCTTTCTTTATTTAATATATTGTTGGCTTGTTCTTGTCGTTCCAAACTTTTGATTAATTTTTAATTATTATCCTCACGTACAATTTACAGAAACAAATGATTATTATCAACATCATTTGAAAATTATATAAACAGAAAATACTGGTAACTAAAAATTATCAGTAACCTTTTAAGAAAATAATTATCATACATGATAATATATTATGTTTAGAAGATTATATAGTTTATAGATTGTATAACATTCTAAACAATCGTTATGTATACAAAAAAAAGTTATTATATACTGATCCGCTCTTTTAATATTAACATCAAAACTCTGTGGGAAAATGAAAGAAATCATAATTCCAAATCTTCTCCAGAATACACAAATAAAAATGAAAACAAATAGTAATTAATTAAGATTTATTAAAATAAAAAAGAGCATATTGCCCTTTCGTTTCAATAAATAATAAGTCAACCAATGGCCATGAATCTAGATGGAGTGCATACTAAGGTATTCTTTTAAGAATTAGGACCAAATAAATAGTTTCTTTTTTCCATGAAGATCAGACAACATATAAAAAACGCAACAATTTAGATTATAGTTGTCACGTGACTTTCAGAAAACAATTTCAGCAGTTAACTATCATTGTAACTTCATACAATATTTGCATTTCGCCCAAATAAAGATTAAAGTCGTTGAGTCTTATATTAAGGTTTACGATAGAATGAAAACAAATTTTGTGGAAAAAGTATATAAAAAAACTCAATTCTCATTCCATATATCCTTACAATTATGAGGAAATTCTTAAGAAGTTATGTATTGGTCCCAAATTTGATAAAATTACAAAAATAGCCCCTGTATAATTTTTTTTAATGGTCCCTATATTAGACAAAAGTACTAAAATGGTCTCTTTATAATAGCAAACTTACAAATATATTTCTATGCAAAACACAGTTACAGTAATAGTCCCTATTTGAGAAAAAAAAAATACAATGATGATACCTATATAATAGCAAAGTTACAAAAGTATTCCCTATATAATAACAAATTTTAAAAAAATACGGTTCTTATGTAATAGCAAAATTACAAAATGGTCTTTATGTAACACAAAATTATAGTATTGGACCACCATAATAGTGAACTGCATATCATTGTGATTGTTTATTTAGTTTCGTAATTTTAATTATATGATTTGATCGTAATTCATTGGGAGAATGACATAAAACAAGTTTTTATCGGTTTTACCTTTTTGCGGATTTTAGGTTTATTAAAATGTTTGCAATTTTTTCTTTTTCAATTTTATATTAAAGCCCTTACATTCGAGATAAATATTCGGTTTTACCTTTTCTCTAATTTATAAAAGCCCTTTAAGTTTTTTTTATATAGGATAACGTGAGAGAAGAAACTAGCTTAACTTTTTTTTCCAAGAAACAATTAATTAAGAAATTATCAAAATAGCCATGAAAGATTTTCGTACCAAATTGGGCTGCACATTCCCTGTTTTTGTTTGCAATTTGAGGTTTTGGGCCGACCACCTTTTCTTGCAATTTTTGAATCCTCATTAAATGCATAGCCCAATAAACCATTTCTCATCCCATTCTATCGAAGCCCAAAATAAGAAAATTGCAGCCCAATCAGCGAACTACGTATAACACCCACACTCAGGTAATATATGAGTTTATTTTAAAGAAAAAAAAAGAAATTATAAACTTTTAAAAAGTTTGAATTTATAAGAAAAAAATAGAAAAATATTGAATTATTAAAATTAAATTGTTTGTTTTTCTTTTGAATTAAACAAATAATTTAGATAAATAAACAAAGAAAACTAATAAAACTTTAATTTAGAAAATTTAAAATTAGAATGAAGTCGATTATTGAAATTGATATGTATTTATTATTATATTTAAATATTATGTGAAAATTAATAAAATGAAAAAAACAACAAAATGTCATGTGGAAAAAATTTAATTGAAAATAACCACAAAATGACATGTGGCCAAATCCATGAGAGTGTGACATGTGTCAAAAAAATTTATTTATTAGGGAGAATATTATTCTTTGAAAATTTATTAAATAATTAGGCTAGAATGATTTTCAAGAGCAATAACTTGGTATTATGAGTGGTACACTCTCGCACCCCATTTAATAGTTTTTATAAAATTGAAACTTTGAATAAAAATAGTATTCCGTGGTAATTTGAATTTTCTTGTTTTTTTTTTAAAAACTCAGGTCTTGCAACATTTGGTCCAACTTTACCCCATTATTTTGCTCTAATTTACATACTTTATTATGGGATTTAATTGAGCATAAAGCTTTGCAAAATTCATCAAATCCCACACAAACCTTAACACATCTCCAAGCTTGCTTACAAAATTCTTGTCAAAGAGTTATGTTTTGATATTAAACAATTTTGTAAGTGTTAGAATTTGTATTAGTGGTCCGTTTCTTCTCTTGAAACTAGAGTTTGAGAATTGATAGTACCAGTGAATAAAGCCTGTACATATAGTTTGGGCTCTTCTACCCAAAAAGTTAAAAGACAGGGATGAAGTGGTAATTAAACCATGTTGCAAGAAAATAATAATAATAAATAATATTATTGTGCTATGTTTTAAAATAAGACCAAGCCCACCCTGTAACCCATCTTGGAGATCGGAATTTGGAAACGGCATACTGACTACTAGATACTCACAAAGCGGTATTATCATTATCCCTAAATATTATTAAAAAAAATCTTTAATTATAAATTGAAGAAATTGAGCCATTATTGTATTTTAATTCTATATTTTCTATCATTATACTTTTTTGCTGACATCATCTTTGTCAATCATTTTATTTTTGTCCATCAAATTTATAAAACATATATTACGTTTTAAATTATTAAGTTTATTAATGACAATTAAATCTCATTAAAAGTAAAATTAATTAAATTGGGAATTCTATTAATGACAATCAAATCTCATCAAAAATAAAATCATTTAAATTAGGAATTATATTAATGACAATTAAATCTCACAAAAAAAAAAAAAAAAATACTCCATCACACTCCTTATTACTAGTATCCTTACACTTTCTCCCCATTTTTTTACATAATCTATCTAACCTAAGTTTTGTCCTGAAAAAGAAAATCAGGGAAAGAAGAAATAGAGTACTTGTGGGCTTCGATCTGTATGGATTAATCTTATGTTCGATCATCATGAAAAATTAGGAATGATATAGAGATAAATTTTATTTGGATTCTACTTTAATTTGATCGTAGTTTAGATCGATTTTGGTTAAGTTTTAGATTATGTTTATTTTATTCTGCTTCAATTATGAAGTTCCAATCTATAAAACTTTTGATTTAAGTTTAGATCGATAATGGTTACGTTTTCTAAATCTGCTTCGATTTTTCTTCTTATGATATGTGTTGTTTATTTTGATTTTTTTAAGTTATAGGTATCTGAGAGCAAAAAGAAGGACACAATATCACCACTACCTCTCATCCATTGTTTCGATTTGGAAGATATGTCCACTAGGTAGTAAATTTTTATATGTCGATTTTATTTTTTATTTTTACATTTTTTGTATATGTGTTTAGTCAATGATTTTTTTGTGGCTTACGAAATCGTGAATGGAAGATATACCCGAGTCAATGTCTATAATGCTTTTACCCATTTGATCCCTTCCTGGATTTAGAGATGGAATTCAAACCTTTATACCAATGAGTGATCCACATATCCTACAACTCAGCAAAACTCAATAGTAATATTTGTTTTGATTTATTGTAAAAAACATCTTTTTATAAAAACACAATAGGGCTCTCAGAAAGGAGTTATTCACCGATCCCTTTTTAATATTATAAAACATCTTTTAGACTGAATAGCAAAGAAAATACAAAGTTTTTGTATACCGTGTAAATAGATTATCTCGATAAAGCCTATTGGAAAATGTTTGTGATTGATTACTTTTTGTTACTTAGTAGGGTTTTTTTTAATTTTTTTTTTGTGAAAAACTGTATTCTAATTATCTATTACATATTGTTCTGTTTTTTCAAAGGAGAGATACATAGAACTTAGATTGCTCATTTTCATTTTGTGTTTTTGGAATACATTTTAGTTGTGAACTTGATGCTATGCAAGTACTTGCGTTGTTTGGGCATGCTGAGAAGTATAATAAGAACCTTGCACAACCTTATTATTTCGTTTAACTGGTTTGAATCTTCTTATTGAGTTTACTTTCTCAAGGATAAATGACTACACTCTACACTCTTGAAAATAGGGTTGGAAACATTGTGAGTATCTAGGTTTTTACAGCAATAAGATAAGACATTAGTATAAAAGTTACAATATAAACCTTTTTAAATTACATAATAATAACTAAACAAAGATATGTGAAAGATTATCTTTATAATTTAAATTGCAACATATAACATAAAAATCGTATTAAATTTTCATTATGTTCCGTTCCATGCCTCACAAACATGTCTCTGGAACGAAATTACTCATTCTATTATCTGACTTTTACGATTACCTATCAATATGGAAACCATCATTCATGAACCACTACCATATCAGCTTTTCCCTCTCCTCTCTCTTCCATCTTTTCCAACCCACAACACATGGAAACCTTATCTTTTTCAACCCACTCAATTTAAAAAATATACAAAAAAACTAAGGTATAAGTTTTAAGACACATGGTATAAGAGGAGAAAGAGAGAGAGAGAGAGAGAGAGAGAGAGAGAGAGAGAGAGAGAGAGAGGAGAGAGGATGAAGCAGGTTAGTGAAGCTACATAAAAAACCCACTCCTCCTAGCCCACTCAAGCTGGAGTGGTGTCTTGGAGGTACCAATGGTACCTCCCAATTTTATCATGATTCTATCCTCCCTAACCATAATATATTAATGTGCTTACATTCAAATGTTTATTAAACGTGGAAAATAATAATATCTGAAAACCAGGATGCTTCTTTCATTCTTTTGTATACGAATCAAATTTGTAGATTTAATCAACATGATGGAAGAAACATATGTTTTGCATCCCTATTTCATGACAGTGAGATTATATAAATAATAAACGATCATTCAGTTATCGTCTATGAACAAAAAAAACTCAAAGAAGAGTGTGTATGTGTAGAGAAAAGGAGATCGGTGAACTTATTGCTAACGCTATGGAGAAAGTTGGCAAAGAAGGTACTCATTCTATACTATTGTTATCCATTATATAGTATCTTATCTTCTAAAAAATGCTCAAAATGTTAATTTTTAGTTTATTTTTCAACATTTTGACTACTTTTTTATAGTTTCTACCAGACAATTTAGCTGATGATGCTGAAACCTTTTCAAGTGTTGGAATTAATTATCGTTTGAATGTCTCTTGATGTAAATTTTAAGTAATTATTGTTTATAGTCATTATTTTACTTAGAATTTTCTTTCAGGTTTTAGAGGCAAAGTAGCACATATAATAAGTACTATTAAATGAAAAAAAAAAACTTAGCAAAACTAAAGAAAAAAAAATTGGTGTTGATATTGTCTATACTGTGTAAATCACAATTACAATAATCAATATTAGCACATATATATGGTTAAGATTACAATTTTTAAACAACGTTTGTATCTTCGAAACATTTTGCATGATTAGTTTAAATTAACTATTGTACACTTATGTTATATCAAATATCTACACGTACAGAACGTCGATCAGATATTCCAATGTATATATTAATTTTAACCAATCATTATAATTTTACAAATAAAACATCTATCCTTGTAAATTAATAATTTTTTTGAAAAAATTGATTAGTTATTAGGATTAATTTTGCATTTATATATATATTTTATATGTCCCCGCATTATACGTTAGTCGTAATCCAGTTTTATAATTAATAGCTATTTACTAAAAGTCTAAAACCATATATGGAAGCGCAATGAATAGGATAACATAATTTCAAATATTTACTTGCTGATTGAAATGTTTTCAAATTTATAAACACCGTGGTTATCTACACAGGTTGTAAAGCTATTACCTCAAAGATTGGTTTTCACCAGGGGTGGTCCACGGTGGCACCGGCAACCCCTAACTTTTCCGGTTGCAGTTGAAAAATTTTCGAAAATTTTTAAAATTTTATTTTTTCTACTACCATGCAACCCCTAACTCTTCCGTGCAACCCCTACTGTAAAATCTTGCGTCCGCCTCTTGTTTTCACATGTTTAATATGAGTGTTTTTCATATAAATACTTTTATAAATGTGAGTTTGTAAATAATTCAACCATTTTATAATCTCGATTATTGCATTTCTTTATATACAACTAGACGAATGTCTGTGTGTTCACTTATTAATTTCTTTTTTTTTGTTTGTTTTTTTTTTTGTTAAAGTATTAAAAAATATAAGCTTAAAATGGTTATGTTATTGAAGTTTGACATAATATTTTTTTGCACTAATTTTATATAGGTTATATGTTTCCGGACTTTGGTCCGATGCCGGGGTTAGCCCGATGTAGGTTATATGTTTCCGGACTTTGGTCTGATGCCTGGGAAACCCCGAGGATTGTTTGTATGCTCGATGTCTTCGTGATTCTTGCATGTGTTATGTTTATATGTTCTAGGCTTCGGTCCGATGTCGGGTCAAGCCCGAGGAATGTTTATATGTTTATGTTAAGTGTTTTAGTTATATGCTTGATGATATGTTATATGTATACGAGACTTCGGTCTGATACCGGGCGGGGCCTAATGTCGGACTTCGGTCTGATGCTAGGGGGACCTGATGCCGGATTCGTCCGATGTCGGGCGGGGCCCGATGTAGTGGGCAAGGCCCAATGTATGCTATTATGTGATTATGTGTATGGTATGTGGTAGTTTGGGGAGACTCACTAAGCTTCGTGCTTACAGTTTTCAGTTTTGGTCTCAGGTACTTCCGCTAGTAAGGGGAAGAGCTCGGGATGACTGCATAGCACATACCACAACGTTTAGCCTGGGATGATTTACTATGATGTTTGACATATGATTTTGATATATTGACAGATATTATGATACTTTTGAGATACACGATTTATGACTTTTATATGACAAATGATATTTATGGTTTTTATTAATGATTTAAAATGAAAATTTTGGACCGTATTTTTGGGATGTTTCATCCGTTGACTTTAAAAAAATTAAAATTTTATTCATGATTTGATGTTACACCCTTTATAATAAATAACCATAATACCGATACACATTGCTTTGTATTTACTTTACATTGCGAAAAAATAGCAATCTACTTTGATTTCTAATCAAGACATTGGTATATATTCCAAACATCAATGGTATAATGAGAAGAAATAATAAACCTAATTTTTCTAATTAGCACAATTCATCATTTTAAAAATTATAAATGGCAGTAGGATGAATACGACTTATATAGCTTACATTAAAATTACCAAATTTTTTTTACTAAAACCATAGGTTCTTACGAAACCTACGAGTTCCCTTATTATTATTATTATTATTATTATTTGCTTTTTTGTAACAAAAATCACTACATCACAATTATAGGTCGTTATATACGATGTACAAACGAAATAAAAAAGAAAACAAAAAAATATTATGAAAATCATAGGCTTCACAAGAAACCTACAGTGTACAAGCAATCTATGCATTTTTATGCCCTAAAGAGTAGTCAATTATTTTTAATTTTCTCTATTTATTATAACTTGATGTTAATTAAGTTATTAACGGTGGAATCAACTTTATTTTTTAATACATTAATCATAATTATTATAGATGCAAAACGTAATGATTATGAAAAAAACATCTTATGTAAAAAAATCATCATGACCATATACATCTAAAGGCATAAGTCACAAAAGGAGTAACATGTTTGTCGCAATGCTCTCTCTAATTCGAGCGGAATTGATAAAGTTGTCTTGTGATATGTAATACTTGATTTCGAGTCTAATCGATGGATTTTTGAGCCTCGATTTCGTGTAGAATAGGCATATTAGATTTTTAGCATAAATAACGACTTATTCGGTCGGGATTCTAAAATCCAATACAAATCTTGCTTTAGAATTGGTATTAGTGTGATTCAGACTGTTGCGAGATTTAAAAAAAAAAAAAAAAATTTGATTGAACGGTTTTCCAAGAATATATCATCATTTTAAGTATATAGGTTAGAGCCAAACTTAAAACAACGATTACCGGATTAAAATGGCACCAAAGCACCCATGAAGATGTACCTTGATTAAATAGCCAGTTATTGATTAAATAGCACCAACCCAAATCAAGATATTTGATAAGGAAGAAAACAAAAAGTTTATTTACGTGCAAAATAAGCGGGAGTATATTATTTACCAGTCAATGTAAGATTTATTAGGTCATGATGCTCTAATCAGTTAAGTCACTGCTGACTAATTTTCCCTTTTTGACCTAATCAACATATTTATTTTATTTCCACAATCATTATATGATATACTTTGGAATAAAAGTAATAGAATAATACACATCAATATTATTATCTTCTTAAAAGACATATTTTATTCAGTTGAAAAAGTCTTCAATTTCATGTAAAAATTAATAAATATTATCTTTTTTTTATTGTTTTGTATTGATTTTTTAGAAACCGCAAATATCATTAAAAAACCACGGGATTAGCAAATGACTAAATCACGGGCAGAGTTTATTTGTATTTATAATTCCGATCGTATTGATATAAACACTTTATTTCTAAACATTATTAAAACAGAACCCTTAATTCACCGATTAAACAATTATGACTATTGATAGTATTTTAATCTTATGTTTTACACTCTTATATTAAATTGTTGACATCATCTTTTCCAAATAAAATTCAAACATTATATAACTATAGAATTTTTAAATTCAACAATTATGTTATCAATTGAAACATATTATTATATTTATATACAAGATATAAATAAAACTCAATTAAAATAATTGACACTCAATTTCCAAAGATGTGTATATTTTTTATGAGTTTTGTCATAAAAAATATGTAATATTAAAAATATACAACATTAAGAACCAAAAACGTATTATCTAATATTAGGATAGTTTATTATAACATGAATGAAAGTATAATGTTGTATAATAAACTATCCTAATGTTGTATAATAAACTATCCTAATATTACATAATACGTTGTTGGTTCTTAATGTTGTATATTCTTTTTTACAAGTTTTGTTATTCTGCTCTAAAAAGGGCAATGTACTTTTGATTTATAATAAAAAGTATTTTTATCAATTATAATATCATACTTTATTGTAGTCAAAACGACCAAACTCATCATACTTTACTGTCAAGTTTACCGTTTTGCCCCTAATAACTGTCAAGTTTACCGATTTGCCCTTAACAACTGTCAAGTTGATAGTTTCGCCTTAATGTTAAATGTTTTTTTTTTATGGTTCTTAAAAGAATAATGTTATTTCATGCTTTCTAAATCTAAGTGTGTATGTTGTATTCACTAAAAATTAGTGACAAATAGGTTTTGTAAAAGTTTTAGAAAAATGAACAAACACAAAACATGGGATATGATGAAACATTGATTGTTTTCATCTGTTATCTTTTCTAGTTGATTTTTTTAAGACATAATTTCTTAAAGTATTAAAAACATATTAAAATATGTGTTATGGGATTGGGGGATACAACATCAATTTAAAATAACCAAACACAAAGCATAGCAGAGGCTAAAATGATATAGTGACACTTTTTAGAAAGTATTTACAGATTTGGTCCCTGTTATGTTTGGTAACCCAAATTTGCAAGCAGTAATTTCTAAAAATACTATAACTTTATTGAAAACGGGTACCAGAAAAGTTTCAGAAAGTGTCAAAAAGTGATCAAATACAATGCAGAGGCTAAAATGAGACATCGATAGTTTTTAGAAAATCTTTGCAATTTGTGATCCATGTTACATTTACGACCCATTTTTGCAAGGTCTAGTTTCTTAAAGAACTAAAAATTTATTGAAAAACATGTCTTGGGGAAGTTTCGAAAATTATTAAAAGTGACCATACACAAAACATTGGCAGTTTTTAAAGTGTGATTCGCATGATTGGACCATAAACCTAACTTTCCAACTCATAAAAACATTTATCAATACACACATAGATACACAACTTTTGGGTTTTATAGATGACAACTATGTACAATGGGGAAAACAATTAACAATTAATAGGGTACATGCATCCTATAAAAAAATCTATGTTATACACTTTGATAGCAACATCCATTGAACAACTAAACTTGCCTGAACCTAGTGTAAATCGAAAATTACATAGTTTAGGATACATACCTTTGATTTGTTATAGCAAACAAATCAAACCAATCCTTAAAGTTATGAGGCTTGGAAAGACTAGAACCAAAGAAATGATGCATTTAATGGCTTGTACCTAAACCTTAGAAACAAGAACACAAGAGGAGAAAGGAGGAGGGTAATGAATTTCAGATATAGAAAGGCTTGAGAGCATGAACGACACTAACAACCCTTAAGGTCCTTTTTATAGGTGAGAAGGAATCTTTGGATAACCCTCAATTAAATATAATAATATTATCTCAAAATAGGCAGTTATCCAAATCATTTACTTACCCTCCAAGGCTTCCTAGAAGCCTTAGGAATCTCCACAAAATTGTCCCCATGAGGGAGGTTCTAGAATTTCTTCATTCCTTAACTTTTCAACAATGTCCCCTTTAGTCGCTACACTTCCAATTAATTTAATTAATCCCAAAAATTAATTCTAAATTAATAATTACCATTTCTAATTAATATATTAATCACATAATATATTAATAAATTATCCTCTCTCTTTAAATATAATTCTTCTCAGTTGCTAGTTATGAGGGCAATCCAAAAAGGACTTTGTTTTTATTTCAAGAATATACTAATTTAGTTATTGTCTCAGACACCTAAATCAACAGTCTCCCACTTGGACGAGCTTGTAACTACAATTAAAAGTATAGACCTTGAAGTAAACAAGAAAGTGTGCTTTCCAAAGCCACTGCCAAGCTTTGATTCATATCAGTCGCCGACCCTAAGATAAGTGATCAACTATTCCTTCGTTCTACAAGATATCATATGGACACAAGACATGGATCATAATCAATCTCATTCTCCAAGATTCTATTTCTTGATTTCCTTATCTGTAAAGAATTAATTGGACTTCCAGTGAACAAATCAATTAGTCTTGGTTCGGCCCAACACTGTATATATATAGTCAAACATCAAATCATAGAGTGGCCCAAAGATATCACTTTTCATGTTAGGGGAAAAGGAACGAATTACTTTGACTATGTAGTTATGCAATTTACTAACCAAATCATACATGGAATTACTCTTTATAACATCCAATTACGAGATGGGTTTGGGTAAATCGATGCACAACTGATTCATAAACTATGAACTATGTATCTCCGCTTAAGAATAGTAAATATTATTGTGACAACCGTCAAAATGCGAGTTAGTTCTAGACTTGACTAAACTTAGTTGCATGTATAGGCACGATACATACTAGACTTAGTAACTAGAAGCTAAGTTATAACCTACTAGAAACTTGGAAACAAGTAGAATCAAAGGATAGTGTTCTTAGATTTCACATTGATATGTGAATTCTACAACTACTTTAACTGTAGCGACTATCCAAAATCATATCATTCCTTAACTTGAACATCTTTGCATGAATCATGTAGACACATCATGCACTTGACCTAGTAGTATAATTAGGTCGGAGTCTCATAGAAACTTAAGTCAAAGTTGGAACTAGGACTAGTATACTTGATTCCTCAATTTCACTTGAATCTCGAAACCACTACATAGAAATGCCAATAAATCGATAAAAATAAAATACAAACATTATTTCTAACTTGAATAAGAGTTATGAAACTTTAAAATAGTTTGAAGTCTCAATAATTAATTAATTTTGATATCTAAAGATTTACAAACTCCTTAAATCCCTAGAAGTCATAAAAACTTTAATTTATGAAGTTTTATATTAAAATCTCATAAAAAATTTATAAACACTATAATATTAAATTAATATATTTAAAATGTGGAAATATAATCAAGAAAATTAATTTAATTCATTAACATTAACTTTACATTTATAAGCTAAAAATCCAAGAGTTGTGAACAAAATTTATATAAAATATACATTTTATATAAATTGAAAGAAATTTTATAAAAATTAAGGAATTAATACAAAATAAATAAATAAAATAAAATAAAATCCCCTATCACTCCCTCAAATTCGGCCACTCTTCCCCTTCCCAACAATCCTAATCATTTTCACTTCCAATTCACTCCACCTCCCACTTTTCTTTCTCTAAAACTTTTCTCTTCATTTTCTCTAAAAATAACAAACGTAGAAGCACAATAACTGACAGAGATTTTTACATTCAATTCTTCATGAGTTCACATATAACTCAGTACTTTGTTGGCCAATTTTGGTGGAAAGAAACCTCAAAGATATGACGAGAGAGATTGTGTATCCAGAGAGACAGAATCTCTCTTTTCTCTCTTTTCTTCTCTCGAAACCCCCATTCTTTATGTAACATTCCGTTTAAATTACTTAGAATAAATAATAAACTCGGAGCACCAAGATGTAAATTTATAATTTATATTATGCCCTAAAACCAATAATATTTAGCGGGGAGTTGGTTTCGATGAGCCAAATGATATATTTTAGACTTTGGGGTCAAAGTGTAATCTTAGGATGCACTTTGTAAAGATTTTTAGAAGTTAGGGTGTGTTTGGTAAGTATTGGACTTTATGTGAAAGAGATTTCCGAAGGCATGGGCTAAATCGTAAATTTTGGATTTGAATTGAGAAGATTATGAAGGGGAGGGACCAGAATTGCCAAATCCGTTAATAGGTTGAATGGAGTCACGGGCTTAAACCTGTGCCTTCCATTCCCAGTGACCACTATTTCATTGAGCAACCCTAACCCGAATCTTTCCCTAGCTGCCACCATAAGAAGCTATTCCAGCCGTCGTCACCGTCGGTATCAAGTCTGACCGCCATCTCTCCCCGTTTGCAACCTCGTCGTTTATCGCCGCTACAACAACCCTGACTGTCGGCGATGCCATGGGCAACAAAATATACACGAGGATGGTGGGGAACGTTGCGTTCGTCATCTATGGGTCGCGAGATATCAATAAACGGCCGGTAAGCCATCTACCACCTCTCCCTCTCCTCTCCTTCGCTTTTCCCGGTGAGACGACGTTATGCACGTCGGTTGTTGTCGCCGGTAGCCCTAGGGTTGTCGTGTTGCTCATTTCAGCGTCCTCAGCCACCTAGTTGGTGGTTGGGAGCTGTGGTCTCGCTTCATGAACATATGGGGTTGGGTGATCGATTTTTTAGGCCAGTAAGCAATCGCCACCACTGTGAGGTGCTGGCTGCCATTTCTTTTGTCGCCACCAGCCACCGTGGGAGGGTGGCTGTGTGCGTGATTTAGTGTGTGTGAGCCTAATTCATGAGTTTAATGTTGTATGGACATTCTTGGACAGGAAAAAAAGAAGAGAACTCGGCACCGCCACCTTTTGCCGCCGTTCCGCCACCTGTTGCCGCCGTTCCGGGTAGCTGTGGACTTTTCGGGTGCTTTTGGATTGATGTTTGGAGTGCTTTTGGTGTTGTGTTGGCCCAAGAACATGACAACCACCACCATGAGGTGGTGGCTGCCACCGTCAGCCACCACTAGGGTGGTTGTGTGTGTGTGTGTTTGTATTAATGTGTGTATGTTATTCGGGTTTTTGCTTTGTAATATTGTAACCAATGAGAAAATAATAAAACAAAACCCGTAACCACCACCATGAGGTGGTGGCCGCCGCCGTAAGCCTCCGTTGACCACCACTACCCGAGGTAGTAGTGGGTGGTGTCCGACTAACGAAACCCTAATGGGCCTAATAAACCCTAATTGATCAAAAGACCTAGCTATTAGGCCTATTGGGCTATGATTAGGTTGGAAACCCTAATTTTGGGATTTTTGGTTTGGACATATCTGGACCTGCATTTTGGACCATTGGAGTGAACATATGCCTCAAGCCCGATTTCATTGTATGTTTGGACTTAATGGATTAAGTCCTTAATGCGTTAAGAAGGAACACTTAACCCTAATCGTCGTTTCATGTGAAAAACCCTAATTGGGTTTTGGGTTCTTATTGGGTCATTTATTAGACTAAACTGATGTGGGCCTTTGTGGGCCAATTAGGAACATATTCATGGACTAAGGAAATTATTGGGCTTTAGGAAAAGGCCCATTGGAAAGGCTTGGGCCCAATTTGGAAAATTGGGACACAAGTGGGCCATAATTGGGCCTTGATGATTATTAGCTATTGGGCCATCAGAATGCCAATTGTTCGGACTAGATTAATTGGTTGGGCCTTAAAGTAAGTCCATGTAGAGGTTTAGGCCCAATTTGTAAAATTGGGCCATATGTTAGGCTTTGGCCCATTACTTGTCTATTGGGCCTTTGGAGTGTGAGTTGGACCTTGGATTTGGAACCCAATTATTAATTGGGTATTGTTTGATGTTGACAATTTGGGAATCTGTCATCCAGCAGCTAGAGTTTGATTCGTGGGACTTCAACAGTGCTAGGTGAGTCTCCTCACCATACCAATGGGTCTAAGGCACTAAGACCGGCCCATTTTATGATATATGGTACACTAGCTAAAGTTGTATTATGTGGCATGTTAACTGCCTATGTGCTAGGAAGTATGTTAGTGGTATATGTGGTATGCTTTTATGGAAGACCATGGGAGAGCCCATGGCACCTGGATGTAAGACCATATGGAGAGCCCATGGCTTTCCTACTATGTTGTAGTATTTATCATAGATTCACTACTGATATGTCTGGTATGCATATATATATATATATATATATATATATATATATATATATATATATATATATATATATATATATATATATAGTATGCTAGTGATTATGTGGTATGTTAGTTGTCTTTGTAATATTTGCATGGAAGACCATGGGAGAGACCATTGGCACTCGGATGTAAGACCATGTGGAGAGCCCATGGCTTTCCTAGAGTAAGACCTTGGGGACGAGCCCACGGCATCCGTATATGTTGATATGCATGGATATGTGATTGATATGGTTTATGTAGCTTTTATAGCTAATATGGATTATGTGATTATGTGGACTGTGTGGGGTATGCTTTGGGGAACTCACTAAGCTACGTTCTTACAGTTTTGTTTATTCTTTCAGGTATCATCGGTTTGGAAAAGAAGGGCCTGGATTGATCGCAGTGCACACACCCATGTTTTCCGCATTGAATGATTTTGGGATGGACTCCGATAAGTGTTTTAATTAATAATGTTTTGGATGTTTGGAAATAATGATATCTATGTTTTTACTATATTAAAAAAATGAAATTTTTACCATTGATTTTTGGGTCGTTACATTTACCTCTATGATTTAGCTCCAAAACCCACTAAATTTCCAGAAATATCCCTCATTTTACTCAAAGATCTTCATCATTTGTAGTTGATATTCAAGGTAAAATTAATTTCCTTATATTTTCTTAACTTTTCTTTCAAAATTTTCATGTTTTTTTTGCGTTTTTCTCCCTCTTCTACACCATTCTTTGTGAACATTCATATGCATCTTCATGCATGTTGAATTAATGATGGTGGTGGTAGGATTTCACCCAAAAAGAACATGCATATTGTTAGAATGTGAAATCCAATAACCAAAACCTAAATCAAATCCATCAACTTTTTTTTTACAAGTTTTAAAGATCCAAAGCCAAATGCATTCAAAATTTTTCATTAAGAAACATAATCTTTAACAAAATAAGTTCATTCATGGTCTTTAAATCATAATGCATGTGATGAACATCAAGCTTAAAGGTTTAATGATCAAAGTACATTATTAAGAATGCTTATAGAGGATTTATTCATAAATAAATATCTAGAACTTCTTTTCTTCTCAATTCTGATTTTTTCCAGAATCCAAACAACAACATAAGGTGATCTGGAAATTTTCAGAAAATAACTCATTTTTCTCGATTTATTGTAAGTTTTGCAAGAAAATAGAGCAATAAACAACATAAAATACTTTTTATGGTTAATAAATTCTGCTAAATTTCTGATATGACCTATACACTGACTAAAGACGTTTTATTAAGTTGCATGCATTTCTATAACTGTTTTCTGTTGGTTTAAAATTTATTTTTGTTGAAGAGAAATAAATAGTAAAATACAGTTATAAATGTCCAAAACAATTTTGAAACTTTTTACAACTCTTGGGAATCATAAAGAATCCATGAAAAAAGTTTCAGATTTTTTCAAAACAATTTCTTATTTTTCCCGATTTAATGAATGTTTAAAGGATTAAATTGATGAAAAATAGCAAAACTTGTCTAACAATTATAAAACTTTTTCAAAATATCTTAAAATATATATTAAATGTAATTAAAAGGTTTAATGAAATTTCCTTACTGTTTATTAATTTTCATGAATTAATCCTTATTTATGAGAATAAATAAAGGGAAATAGTTAAACTGTTTCAAAAATCACAAGAAATTATCATAAAATCTTGTCATTACAGTTTAAACACAAATAAAAACTTTGGAAATTTTTCTAAACTGTTTGATATTTATTTTTCATTTTTAATAGAATAAAAACATAAAAATTATAAAAACAGCTAAAATGTTTAAAAACCGATTTCTCTATTCTTCCCAGTTTTTATAAATTAAATTACAATTGTAAAAAAACTATGAATGATTATTAAATCATTTTACTATTTATGTTATTTTCTCATATTTAATGCACATAAATCATGAAAACCAGACTCTACTATATGAAAACCAATTTTGATATTTTTCCCAGATTATATACATTGTATATATATATTGTACAAAAATATTGGAAATTTTTATTAACTATTTTCTATTTTTCTTGAATTTGTGAGGATTCAAGTGGTTAAATAAAGGAAATATATATATATATATATATATATATATATATATATATATATATATATATATATATATATATATATATATATACAAATCTACAAGTCATGGAGAATTTTCTGGAAGTCCTTGACTTTAGTTAGAACACAAATAAAAAGTTTGGTTATTTTTAATTACTGTTTGGTATTTAATTAAAATTTTTTGGTGCAAAAGACATTTAAATTATAAAACTAGATTTTATTGATCAAAATTGGCATTTAATAATTTTCCCAGTTTAGGGAGACTATGAATCAGTAACACAACAATTATAATAATTTTCCAAGGGCATTTACTATTTTCCCCAAATTTTATGATGTTTTAAAGAAATTAAATTGGTGAAAAATAGTTAGACAAATCAAAAATTCAAGAATTTTTTTAATGTCTTTGACTTCAGTTAAAACTGAAATACAAAGTTTGGGAAATTTTATAACTTATTTGACTTAGTTTTGAATATTTAACAATTTGAAACACCTTTCAAAATGCTATAGTTACATTTCAATTGACATTGCCAAAAATGAGATTTCTCACTTAAATTTGTGTAACATACACGTTTTGAAATCGTGTTTTAAGTAAATAATATTATGAAATATTATGCGAATTTGAATGTTGAGTTCTAACAGATAGTTTTTACTAGAATTGAAATAAAACTATGCTTAAAATCATTCAGAAAGTATTGGAAGTCTTCTGAGATTCCAATCAAATGTCAAATAGTGAAATTTAAAGAAAATATAAAATTTGGAATAAGAAAAATTTTATTATTGAAAGTTGTAGATAATCTCGTTAGAAACACATAGGCGAAAACCTCATCGAAATCTGAGTTATAACGAAGAAGTTATGACCAATCGAAGATTCGCGACAAAACCGGTACGGCGCCGAATGACGTAAAAAGTGAGTTTTTGATAAACTACTTTTTAGCCTTAGTAATCTAAATGAAAGTCATAGTATTCGTTAAACCGAGAAGTTCGATAAAAAGAACGCAAAAATCTGACTTCGTATGAGGAAGTTATGATTTTTCGAAGTTTTCAGCTTAGCAGTAGGCAACTAAAAACTCGAATTTTAGATCGAGTGATTTTTATCCGACACAACCTAAACGAGAATTGAAGGTCTCGTCATTACTAGTACAACAGTAAAAGTCTAACGAAAACGGACGTCGGATGAAGAAGTTATGAATTTTTAACGGATTTTCCTGTCCCGGTCTGTTAAAAATAATAATATTAAAATTAAAGTCAAAATTAGCCAACGAAGTCTAAACGAAAGTTTTAGAGCATAATTTTAGCTATGCGTTCATATAAAGAACGTCAAAAACGGAGCACGTATGAGAAAGTTATGAGTTTTACAAGATTTGGCACATTTTTTGAGAAATTTCGCATGAATAGTGCTGCCACGTCATCCCTCGAATGCAGCCTCCACGTGTCACCTCCTGATAGTACTGAGGTTCGCTGTGTCACCTTCTGATTGGACCAAATCCGCGATCCACTAAGCCTCGGACACATTCGCAGGAGACACCCCGCGGACACTCCTCGGACCCTCGCGCCCTCCTCCCATTGGACCGAAGTTAGGTCCAACCCGAAGCAGCTAGCTGTCCGACCGAAGCTTCGCCCTTCTGCCGCGTGTTCCGAGCCTTGCATACGTGCCTCTCCCTCCTCGCTTCGGATCCGACCCTCGCAACTATATATAGTGGCTGCGAGACCTCTCGGGTAATTTTGGAAAATTGCCACTTTCACCTCTCCCCCCCCCCCTTTTTGATATTTTTACTATTCCGACTTCCCCCGAAGCCCCGGTACCGATTCCAAAACCCGAAACACGCCCCGAGACTCCCGAGAAGCCCGAAAAATTTATCTTTTTGGTTTTGAAGCTCTACCTTCGCAGAGCCCGATTTTCAACGAAGAAAGTGATATTTAGAGCCGAAGTGCTGCCCAAATTAATATTTTAGCCCCCGGTTATTTCACGGTGAGTTTAATATATAGAAATAATTGTATGTTATGTGTAATATGTGCTACGTGCTTTTCAGTGTTATTATTCCGGGTTATTTTCCCGTGTTATTTTTATTCGCTATTTTTAATAGCTAAGCAATACCTTTGAGCATGTGATTAGTAAAAGCACTTAGATTCACGTTGGTACTAGTATATAGCCTCTGGCCATGTAGAACATGTATCCGTAAGAGAATGATTTCTATTCTATGGTATTGGCAGAAATCTACCAAAATGTTAAATCTGAAGTTGTATGTTTTTTGTGCCATTTGGGCCAAAGCTTTATTGATGTATATCAACTATGGAAATTGTTATGCCTCATTGATTGTATATCTTTGAATCAAATCAATGATTGTTATGGAAAGTTTGTCACATGATTCACATATGCCCTTGTTGTTCCTTGTTCCTCTTTGCTTCTACCATATTGAAGTATATATATATGGCAAAACGTTATATTGTATCTATTATTGAACTCACTAAGCGTCACCGCTTACCCTCTCAATGTTTAACAAATTGCAGGAGATAAGCATCCAGTATAGTTATATACTGGTAGAAGATTTTTGAATAGTTTGAAACTATTGTATCGATAGAAGCTTATGAATAGTTTGAAACTATTGTATTTTGCACTCCCATATGTATAAAACTATAGAATCCTGGGAAGTTCTGTAATATATAACACTTTAAAATAGTCGGTTTGTATCCAGTAGTTTGTAACCTCTTTATCTGTAACATCCGAGTTCCTAGGTATTATTTCTTATCCATTTATTTTTGGATTTTGAAAGGGGACTCGGTGAGTTGGAGTATAAACCCGTCGAGTATGGTCGTGGATGTCCACGCGGATTCGCGTCTGTACTCGGCGAGTCCACGCTGTTTAATGAAACCCTAATTTCATGGGTTTGGGACCTATTTAAAGGCCCTTAGGGTCGTCATTTGCATCTATCAGTCCCTTGAGAGAAACCCTAGAGCACTTGAGCGTTTTGGAAAGAGAGAGAAGGCCATTGTTAACATTTGAAGCTTGTTTAGCAAGGAAAAGGAGGTTTTAGCCAAGAGGAAGCAAGGGAAGTGGACATCCTGCGATTTTGGAGCTCAGAGCATCACTTTAGAGGTAATATCTCGGCTCCTTTTTTGTTGTTATGATGATGATGTGGATTTAGGGTTTCTTGGACCCTTTATTGACTAGTTTCAAGGCCAATACGTCCCTATGTGCGTTGAGGCGTTAGATCTGGATCCATTGAGGTCCAGAGGGCTTTTACTCTTCAATCTTTATGAAGATATTTGGGGGTTTTTGACCATGGGTTGTGATAAATGGGGCTAAAACACCATATAAGAGCAAATAGAGGTTGTTAGTGTGTCAAGATCCGAACTTTACATGATTATCATGCTTGGAGAGGCTAGATCTATGATTTGATGGAGCAGATCTAACCTCAGAAGTCGTCTTTAGTTTGTGCATGGCATGAACTCGTCGAGTTGTTTTTGGGACTCGACGAGTAGTTTGAAGGTTGCCCGTTAACCACTTAGTGAGTGGACTTGTCGAGTTGGGGGAATGACTCGGTGAGTCAGGGTGAGTCAGGTGTTTGAGTTCGAGTTAGAACTCACCGAGTTGTTCTTGGGACTCGGCGAGTTGAGTCGGGGTGGCCCCGCGATTCTTGCCAGGTGGAACTCATCGAGTTGGGGAAACACTCGACGTGCCAAGAGAGGGTTCGAGAGAGAGCCAGTTGACATGTGTAGACTCGCTGAGTCGCCTTAGTGCACTCGCCGAGTTGGGTCGAAGTTGACCGTTGACCTTGTGGACTTTGAGGGTTGAGTGCAGTTGTATTTATGGGAATATTTACTTTATGTGATTAGGCGGAGGCTAGGTCACATTTCTACCGAGGTAGAGACATACCGAGATATCAGAGGTGAGTCTTCTCACTATACTGTACCTGGAAGGGTACTTATGTGTGACCGGAAGGTCTTGTATGCTATGAGTTGTAGGTTTTGTATGCGTTATGTATATGATATGTTTGTTGTGTACGATATGAGCCGGAAGGCATTATGACATGGACCGGAAGGTCGGGGAGTCATGGACCGGAAGGTCAATACGAGTAGGGCCGGAAGGTCTACTGGGACTGGGACGGAAGTCCCCTGAAACACATGGACCGGAAGGTCGTGTGAAGTATGGCCTGGAAAGGCATATGTGTGTAAGGGAATTTTGGGGAAACTCACTAAGCTTTTATGCTTACAGTTGTTGTGTTATGTGTTTCAGGTACTAGCGAGGACCGTGGGAAGGCGCCGGCGTGATGCGTACACACTAGAGAGAGAGGATTGATTTTTGTGATCTTGGGATACGATATGTTTTGATAACTATTACCGGATATTTTGTAAAACTTTTTATATGGAAATGGTTGTGTCAAAAAGAAAATTTGGTTTTGAAATTTACGTTGTTACAAGTTGGTATCAGAGCCAGGTTTGAGGGATTCGGATGCATCTTCGGGCGCATCTGAACTCAAACTGAGGATTTGAGGAAATTTTTGATAATAAAATAATTTTTTTGAGAAAAAGTAAAGAGTCTTGAGAAAAACAGAGCAGAGCCGTGTGTACGATCAGCCAACGCCCGAACGGTGATTCCCCAAAAGTACCCTTACGTTATGTGTTATGAGATATGTTATGTTACATTATGCATGCTAGAGTAGGCTAGGTATACATATTAGGATTAGAGTGGCCGGATTTGTGGTACCTTAGCCTAGGAGTCTTCTGCTGCTGAGATGCTTTGAGAATGAGTAGGTAGCAGATAGGAGATCATGAGAATAGAGTACTCGTAATCCAAGATCCAAGGAGGAGGACTTGGAGTGAATACTGATGCGGTGTGGTCAGTAGTATTGGGCCCGTACTACTGAAGATGCCGGATCAGTGGGCATTCCAAGTAAGAATCTTTTGGACAACGGAGGACGAGTAAGGTAGCGTCATCGAGTATGATTATGCTCGATCGAGTCTCTGATAAATTGTATGTTGTATTTCAGAGAGGGGCATCATGGTTGGGACACGCCATAGGCCTGAGACGAGCGGTGTGAGTGACGAGGAGCTTCGTCAGATGATCCATGATGAGGTGGCTGCGGCGATCAGGTCCGAGATTCCGGAGATGTTTGGGTCTATCAAGACCACACTGTTGGAGACTTTTGACAAGCGGTACGCCATGGTGACTAAGGCCGCAGCCGCTGCAGCTACAGCAGCTGTGGCTGCTGCCAGGCCTCAGGGGGGTGACTCGTTGTTGTTCCGGGAGTTCAGCAACACGAAGCCACCCGAGTTTGATGGGACGCAGGATCCGATCGCTGCGATGAAATGGATTGCTGACATTGAGGGATGCTTCTATACGTGTTCATATCCGGAGCATCTGAGGGTACGGTTCGCTTTGAACCAGCTTCGCTTGGGAGCGAAGGATTGGTGGAAGTTCGTGACAGCGAACTTCACTCTTGCGGAGATTTTAGCGGTGACCTGGGAGAGGTTCACCACCATGTTCAGAGACGAGTATGTTCCCCCGGTGGAGAGGGAACGACTGGTTCAGGTGTTCTTGACCCTCAAGCAGGGTAATGATTCGGTTGTTGTGGTCACTCGGAAGTTTCATGAGAGGGCGATGTTCTTCCCTGAACAGGTGTCTTCTGAGCAGGCTCGGATGAGCCGGTATTTGGGTATTCTGAGGAGGGACATTCGGGAGTTCGTTTCAAACTCAACGTACCAGACATTTGCTGAGCTTCAGGTAAATGCCTGGAAGCGGGAGATTAAGTTGGAGTCTCAGGCCAGGGAGGAGGCCGAGTCTCAGAGGATGGATCGGCGGCCGGCTCAGTCTCAGCCGGCAGCCAAGTGGACCAAGTCCACCGATTCGAGGACTGGAGGCCAGAAGGGCCGCACTTGTGGAAAGTGCGACAAGGGTCATGAGGGGACCTGTCGATCGAGTGCTTGCTACAAATGTGGCAAGGAGGGGCATATCGCCAGGGATTGCCCCAAGGGATTTATGGTTTGCTTCCATTGCAACCAGACCGGCCATCGGAAGGCCGAGTGCCCTCAGTTACACCAGGGATCGGCGCAGGGATCTGCGCCTGCTGGTAGGGTCGCCGAGGTTCGACCGATGAAGGTCGAGGCTTCGAAGGATCGTGGGAGAGCTTTTCAGTTGACTGCAGAGGAAGTTCACGCGGCGCCCAATGTTGTGGCTGATATGTATTATGTACTTTATCTTTTGCTTATGATGTTGTGCTTATATGATGATATGCGTAGGTACTTTTCTTGTGAGTTCTGTACCTGCTTTGGTGTTATTTGACGCGGGTGCGAGTTGGTCATTTGTTTCTTTGGCATTTAGTCAGCACATTAGTATCCGTCGGGAGGCGCTGAGTCAACCTCTGCGAGTTTCCATAGCTGATGAGCGAGCAGTGTATGCATCAGAGGTGATTCGAGGGTGTACCCTTGAGATCTTCGGTGTGGAGTTCTCGATAGATCTGGTCCCGATTTTGATGGGGGGTGTGTGTGTTATAGTGGGCATGGATTGGTTGAGCCGATTTGGAGCCGTTATAGATTGCGAGCGTCAGTTGGTGACGATAGGAGACCCCAGTGGGGGATTTCTTACGGTGTACGACGAGGGTACACGTACGGGGTCAACATTTTGTTCGGCCGCCAGAGTGAGACAGAGTCTACAGCAGAGCTGTAGAGGATTTGTGGCATATGTGATGGATGCGAGGGTTGTTTCAGAGGGTTCGAAGTCGGCTGAGGAGGTTCCGATAGTGCGTGAGTTCCCAGATGTGTTTCCAGAGGAATTGCCAGGTGTACCTCTGGAGAGGCAGGTAGAGTTCAGTATTGAGTTGGTTCTGGGAGCTGCACCTATCGCTAAGGCGCCTTATCGCCTTGCGCCTCCGGAGATGCAAGAGTTATCCTCGCAGCTCCAGGAGCTGCTGGGAAAGGGGTTTATCAGGCCGCATAGCTCACCCTGGGGAACGCCGATTCTTTTTGTCAAGAAGAAAGATGGTTCATACCGGATGTGTATTGATTACCGGGAGTTGAACAAGTTGACGGTAAAGAACCGTTACCCACTGCCTAGGATCGATGATTTGTTCGATCAGCTGCAGGGAGCATCTTGGTTCTCCAAGATTGATTTGAGGTTTGGGTATCATCAGGTGAGGGTGCGAGAGGAGGATATCCCGAGGACAACATTCCGGGCTCGTTATGGGCATTACGAGTTCGTGGTGATGCCTTTTGGACTCACCAATGCACCGTCGGTGTTCATGGATCTCATGAACAAGGTGTGCAGACCAATGGTGGATCACTCGGTGATCGTGTTCATCGACGATATATTGGTGTATTCGAGATCCATAGAGCAGCATGAGGAGCATTTGAGAGAGATCCTTGGAGTCCTGAGATCGGAGAGGCTGTATGCCAAATTCTCCAAGTGTGAGTTCTGGTTGCGGGAGGTTCAGTTCTTGGGACACCTCGTCAACCAGAATGGGATCTTGGTCGATTCGGCCAAGATTAAGGCAGTCCTGAGGTAGGAGGTGCCAAGGTCACCCACCGAGATCAGGAGCTTTTTGGGATTGGCCGACTATTATCGGAGATTTAATAAGGATTTCTCCAAGATCGTTGTGCCACTCACCAAGATGACCCGGAAGGGTGTTGCATTTTCATGGGGTCCGGAGCACCAGACTTCATTTGAGATACTTCGCCAGAAGTTATGTGAGGCCCCATTTTTAGCTCTTCCGGATGGGGTGGAGGATTTTGTGGTATATTGTGATGCATCGATATCCGGATTTGGAGCGGTGCTTATGCAGAGGGGGCATGTGATAGTGTATGCATCTAGGCAGCTTAAGCCTCATGAGATGTCGACTCATGACTTGGAGCTGGGAGCGGTAGTGTTCGCTCTCAAGATCTGGCGACATTATCTATACGGGGTTCGGTGTACGATATACACGGACCACAAGAGCTTGAAGTATTTGATGGATCAGCCCAACCTGAATATGCGTCAGAGAAGGTGGTTGGACGTGGTCAAGGATTATGATTGTGAGATCCTGTACCACCCGGGCAAGGCTAATGTGGTAGCCGATGCATTGAGCCGTAGGGCGGAGGGTGCCCTAATTTGAGATATTTGCTTGAGATTGACAGTGATGACCCCGATGTTGGATGCTATCCGTGGGGCCCAGGCTGAGGCTGTGAGGTCAGAAAACCAGAGGAGAGAGCGAGTTGTCGGGCCGATATCGGAATTCGTTGTCGATATCCGGGGGCTTATGACCTTTCAGGGTCGGATATGGGTACCGTCCGTGGGCAGAACGCGTACCATCTTATTGGAAGAGGCTCATCGATCGAAATTCTCGATCCATCCCGGGGCCACTAAGATGTATTTGGACCTGAAGAAGGATTATTGGTGGCCCGGTATGAAGAGGGAGGTCGCATGGTTTGTAGAGAGATGCTTGACTTGCCGCAGGGTTAAGGCTGAGCACCAACGTCCATATGGTAAACTGCAACCATTAGAGATTCCCGAGTGGAAATGGGAACAGATTACCATGGATTTCATCACCAAATTGCCAAGGACCGCGAGGGGTGTCGATGCAATTTGGGTGATTGTGGACAGGTTGACGAAGAGTGCTCACTTTCTTGCTATCAGTGAGAGCTCTTCTGCTGAGAGGCTGGCAGAATTGTATGTGGGGGAGGTGGTATCGTGGCATGGGGTTCCGATTTCGATGGTTTCAGACCATGATGTGCGATTTACTTCCAGATTTTGGAAGAAATTTCACGATGAGTTGGGTACGAGGCTGCATTTCAGTACTGCATACCACCCACAGACGGACGGGCAGAGTGAGCGGACGATTCAGACGCTCGAGGATATGCTTCGGGCATGTGTATTGGATTTCGGAGGGAGTTGGGACACATATTTGCCCTTGGCGGAGTTTTCTTATAACAACAGTCATCATTCGAGCATTGGCATGCCGCCTTTTGTGTTGTCGTTGTTGGATTAGTGTCTAAGTCCATAACTATTTTGGTATGTACTTGACCCGATGGTGCATGGCCCTTTTGGGTTGCCTTCACCAAAGCAACTTGATAGGATGAATTATGGAGAGAAAGGATTAAATATGATTTATTAATATATTATGAGAATAATATATTAAAGGAGAAATCATATTGTTTAATTAATAATTGTCAAGAATTAATAAGAATTAAGTTTGTGGCTAAAAGAGATTAATTAAACTTAGGGGACTGGAATTGTAATTATAAGATAATTACAATTGGGCTATGGATTACCTTATTATATAAGGTTGGACGAATTCTATGGGGAAACCCATTAGAAATCGTCCAAGGCTTATTAAAAAGGGGTTCATGGGTTGCTTAGGGCCTAAGCATCCAAATTAGGGTTTCCTTGTTAGATAACCCTAATAGACTCACTATTTAAAGAACCCTTAAGCCCCAAAAACGTGGTGAATGAGTTCTCTAGGGTTTCCACACGTTTTGGGCAGCCTCCTTCTCTTCTCCTCTTCATCCTCTTGCTCTTGGTGGTTGTGAACCATTAGAGGAGTGACATTTGTGACTCTAAGCTTTCTAAAGTCAATACAAGAAGGATTTGAGATTGTTATTACTACATAACAATCAATGTATGATCTAAACCCTAATTCATATGTTATATTTATTATCATATATTAGATCTAGGGTTTAAAGTCTTGGATGAATAACATGTACAATAGAGAAACCTAGATCCAAGCATTAGGGTTTGTATGAGCACATAGGATGTTCTTATGGCTAAAACCCATCAGTGGTATCAGAGCCTTGATTGGTTTCTATTGTATTGATGCCTTGTATGTTTGTTCAAGTTGCAAAATTGAGTTTTGAGCTCCTTGCCTGATGAACTCGGCGAGTACCACAGTGTACTCGGCGAGTAAGCCTCAACCCGGCGAGTACAGTGTGGTACTCGGCGAGTTCGAGCGTCAGATAGAGCTATTTTCGGGATTTTTTGCTGTTTTACTCATGGATACTTGCCTTATCTGTTTTAGGTCATTAAAATCCGATTTTATACATATTTATGAGTATATTCTTGATTAAACAAAAGATAATTACCAATTAATTAGATAATAACTTCCTTATATGATAAAGTTTGATTATTTGTATTAATTGGGTAACTGATTTTGCAAGAAAAATTGAAATTAGATCAAATATAGATAATGATAAGATTAATTGTTTAATTTATATTATTTGTTGTTTGATCCTTGTGTTATGAAAAGTTTCAATTTTCCCCTTTAGGTTTTATAGTTTAAATTTGAACTCAAAAGTTTTGTTTTGAAATTTAAATAGTTGAAACCCTAATGTTTTGAAATGTTTCAAAACTTGTCCTCAAGTTTTGGAATTTAAAAGTTGATTAAAAGTTTAATTTAGGAATGTTAAATTCTAAAACCCTAGTTTTGTTTTGAAAAGTTCAAATCACACCCTTATGGTTTTATTAATTAATTAAAGTGTATAATTAAAAGAGATTTAGTAAATCCATAAAGTTTTGGTGTACAATTTAATTAAAAGTATAATTATTAAATTAGACCATCTAGTATTTTAAAAGTGTAAAATACACCCTATACTATATATAACATTAAAAGTCTAACATTATATATATGTATGAGTAAAAGTCAGTCTTACCGTTAGTAGGCCTCATTCACGAAGCTGGTCTATAAGGGGTGTTTAAGGAAATTGCCTATAAAATGGCGATTGAATGGGTATCCACTCTTACCCACCGCACTCTTGACTAGTGGAGGGTCGTTAGCCGAACGGGTAGGATAGGACAGAAACCTTCCATTATAAGTATAATGAAGTACAAAAGTAACTAAATGCTTTTTCAAAATTCTCAATCTTAGCTACTTTAGGCAAAAGTGAATTGATGCAATTCCATGAAATTACACTTTGTACCCTTGCGAAGACGTTAGTGGAGCGTGTGTGGTTAACTGGCACACTAAATGGTTCTAAGCAAAGGTAGCAAAGGGTGACTCAATGTTTGTCATAGTTCGGTGGAGCGTGTGTGGTTTACCGGCACATCGAATAGGTGACCGTAACATGTGAGGGCACCATGTAGATTTGCATGGTTATTCACACCTGCTTTGTGATCCTCGTCATCCCAGTCACAAACTAGAGGGGCATATCGAGATTTAAACATGCCATTGAAAAGGTTCAATGAATCTCAAAGGATCTAGGAGTTTTCAATACATTTAAGACTTAATCTGTTTTTCGTTTTTCATGGTGGAAAATTAGTGAATCGTCATTCACTTACCTTCAAATGTTTTGCAATTAGGGTTACGACATCCCTCTCCCGAGTTGTGGAATATTGTGTGGGGTCCTAGCCTTAATATCTCATTTGGGTGATTTATTAAGGACTCAATCAATCAACTAACTTGAATTTGTTTTCTCCCGTTTTGTAGATGTCAAAGTACGACAACTATGGTCTTCCCAAATCCCGTGGAACAAGCATTCCACATGAAGATGATATTCCACGATTCGATCGAGGAACAAGAAATCATGCTTCACTTCCTCCTCCTCCTCCCGTTATTCTCCCTAACCCACAAGATCGAAGAATTGAAAGGTTCAATGTCACTAAAGCCCTATTGGAAATGAAACATGAAGATGGTAAACCTGTGTGTGCCCACGTTCTAGGAATGAAATCACACATCGATAGGTTGATAATGTTGGGTGCGTCATTCCCGGATAAGTTGGCTGTGAACTGGGTTCTACAGTCACTTCCCGAATCATATAATGAGTTCAAAAGAAAGTATTATATGATGGATCATGACGAAAACCTCATTGACCTAACTTACATGCTCATTGCTGCTGAATCAGAAATGATTTGGCAAAGCAATGGAGCGTATTTGTTGGGAAAGTCAACCAACCATGCTTCCGAGGACTTCTAGGAGAACCGACCTGCATTTGCTGCCAAGTGAAAGGGCGTTGGATACAAGTCTGCCCTAAGAGCCTGAAAAGTCCAGAAGATGGGAGAGTCAAAGAGTATGGATATGCTTCAGGTAAAATCCACTATCTAACTCCATAAGTTCCTATTCATTGATTCTTAATACATAATGTGATAAGATTGCATTTGAATGTTTTGCAGGATCAGTGAAAAGAGAGGAAGTTTGATGCAAAAGCAAGATGAGTCTAATCACAAAGAAATGGATCTCGATCGCATGGACTTGAAGATTAGATTTTGAGCTTAGAAAGTTATGATAGAGTTGTTAGGAATATTTATTACATAGTTTTTCAATTGATTTTGCATTGTAAGGACAAAATGTTTTCCGCTGCTTTATGAATAAAATAAATTTTGATTTATTTATTTATTTATTTCCTTGCAATAAAATTGTTATGAAAAAAATTGATGTTTGCATATTTCTACAACGAATGGATGTGATTCTTATTATGATAATTGTGAAATGTTGAGAATTTTCCAAATAGGAAGAGTTTCTCATCGCCCAAGTTTCAATTGGACAGAAATTTGGAGTCACGCAACTTGGTTGCATGATGAATGAGAAATTTCATATTTGGAAATTAGACTAATTCGTTGACAAAGTTGTGTGTTGATCAAGTCCACCACAAGAGTAACAAAGATATTCGTCATGATTTACTAAAGTTTAGTAAATATGATTATACTTATAAGATTAAGTGTAATTATGAATTGATTGAAAGAGTTTAAATCATTAACGATTCAGACGCTCGAGGATATGCTTCGGGCATGTGTATTGGATTTCGAAAGGAGTTGGGACACATATTTGCCCTTGGCGGAGTTTTCTTATAACAACAGTCATCATTCGAGCATTAGCATGCCGCCTTTTGAGTTGTCGTTGTTGGATTAGTGTCTAAGTCCATAACTATTTTGGTATGTACTTGACCTGATGGTGCATGGTCCTTTTGGGTTGCCTTCACCATAACAACTTGATAGGATGAATTATGGAGAGAAAGGAATAAATATGATTTATTAATATATTATGAGAATAATATATTAAAGGAGAAATCATATTGTTTAATTAATATTAGTCAAGAATTAATAAGAATTAAGTTTGTGGCTAAAAGAGATTAATTAAACTTAAGGGACTGGAATTGTAATTATAAGATAATTACAATTGGGCTATGGATTACCTTATTATATAAGGTTGGACTAATTCTATGGGGAAACCCATTAGAAATCGTCCAAGGCTTATTAAAAAGGGGTTCATGGGTTACTTAGGGCCTAAGCATCCAAATTAGGGTTTCCTTGTTAGATAACCCTAATAGCCTCACTATTTAAAGAACCCTTAAGCCCCAAAAACATGGTGAACGAGTTCTCTAGGGTTTCCACATGTTTTGGGCAGCCTCCTTCTCTTATCCTCTTCATCCTCTTGCTCTTGGTGTTTGTGAACCATTAGAGGAGTGACATTTGTGACTCTAAGCTTTCTAAAGTCAATACAAGAAGGATTTGAGATTGTTATTACTACATAACAATCAAGGTATGATCTAAACCCTAATTCATATGTTATATTTATTATCATATATTAGATCTAGGGTTTAAAGTCTTGGATGAATAGCATGTACAATAGAGAAACCTATATCCAAGCATTAGGGTTTGTATGAGCACATAGGATGTTCTTATGGCTAAAACCCATCAGTTGTATGGGAGGAGGTGTCGAACCTCCATTTGCTGGGGATAAGTAGGGCAGCGTGTGATGAGCAGCACCAAGATTGTACTTCAGACGACAGAGCAGATCCAGCAGGTCAGACAGAGGTTGTTGACCGCTCAGAGTCGGCAGAAGAGTTATGTGGACAAGCGTCGGTCCGAGCTCGAGTTTCAGGTCGGCGACTTCGTGCTCCTGAAGGTATCTCCTTGGAAAGGAGTGATTCGATTTAGGAAGTGGGGCAATTTGGGGCCCCGATATATCGGTCCTTTCAGGGTGATCGCAAGGGTAGGCAGGGTAGCCTATCGTTTGGAGTTGCCAGCAGAGTTGGGTCAGATTCATGACACTTTCCACGTGTCGCAGCTGCGGAAGTGTATAACTGACGAGTCGGTAGTAGTGCCATTAGAGGATATTCAGGTGGATGTGAGCCTGAATTATGCTAAGAGACCAGTGGCGATCAGGGATCGGAAGATCAAGGTTTTGAGAAACAAGGAAGTACCTCTGGTGCAGGTCCAGTGGCAGCATCGAAAAGGGTCAAAGTTGACTTGGGAGCCGGAGCGTGAGATGCGGGAACAACTGATGGGTTTTAGTCATAAGACATCATGTGTGCTCATACAAACCCTAATGCTTGGATCTAGGTTTCTCTATTGTACATGCTTTGAATCCAAGACTATAAACCCTAATTCTAGCATACAAGTAATCATATTAGATATTAGAATAAGTTTATAATGTTACCTTGATTGTTATGTAGCAATAACAATCCCAATTCCTCCTTGAATTGACTTTGGAAGGCTTAGAGTCACAAGTGTCACTCCTCTAATGGTTCACAAACACCATAAGCAAGAGGATGAAGAGGAGAGAGGATGGAGGCTACCCAAAACGTGTTCTAACCCTAGAAAATAAGTTCCCCACGTTTTTGAGCCTTTAGGGTTCTATATATAGTGAGGCTATTAGGGTTATCTAACAAGGAAACCCTAATTTGGATGCTTAAGCCCTAAGCAACCCATGGAGCCCTTTCTTAAAGCCTTGGACGACTTCATATGGGCTTCCCCATTAGAATTCGTCCACCTTATAATAAAAGGCAATCCATGGCCCAAATTGCAATTATCTTATAATTACAATTCCAGTCCCTTAAGTTTAATTAATCTCTTTTAGTCACAAAACTAATTACCAATTAATTATTGACTAATATTAATTAAACAATATGATTTCCCCTTTAATATATTATTCTCATAATATATTAATAAATCATATTTAATCCTTTCTCTCCATAATTCATCCTATCAAGTTGCTTCGGTGAAGGCAACCCAAAAGGACCATGCACCATCGGGTCAAGTACATACCAAAATAGTTATGGACTTAAACACTAATCCAACAGTCTCCCACTTGGATAAGTCTAATAACTATTCTGCGTATGACTTCGGATCCCGATCTGCAATCGTAGCTTTCCAAAGCCGCTGTCAACTCTGATCATATCAAATACGCGTGTCCTTAGATAAGGGATCATATATTCCTCCATTCTAGATATCATATGAGATATGATTTCAAATCATTCTCTTTGTACTACTTCTCGATTTCTGATTTATGACAACTGACTAATTGAACAAATCAAATTAGCCCTATCCCGGCCGAGCATTTACGTTTGTCATCACTAAACCATCGAGGGGCCCAAAAGATATCGCTTTTATCCTACTTTGGATAAAAGGAACGGATAAACTTTGATACAATGCTTGCTTGCACTCACGCACCGAATCACACACAACAATATGTTTTATAACACCAAGTTACTAGTGCGTTTACATATTATCAATGTGCAACCGATTCGCAAGATACAACTCACACATCTCGGTTTCAAGAATATAAGATGTTATCGTCTCATTAATCACTTGTGATACAATTCACGTAGTGATCCAAGTGAGCGTGGGTTTAATCCAATGCTCAAATTCATATTCATAACCACTCATGAACGTTGCAGCAAACATTTGCTTATGTCTAATACTCTTTTAGACAATCCACACACCAATTCACGACAGTCTTCATTCATATCTACTTCCAACATATGAAAAACTGTGGTCCGTTCGAATAATTCGATTATTCTTAATAAACACAATTATTCTAAAAGTCAAAACATGCAAATGTGAAACACAAGAATAATACTAATCCTATATGGCCTCAAACCTTTGAATATAAATAAAACGCCTTTTATTTATCACCATATTGATTACTCATTATTTGTCATTTCGGTAATCAACTTCTTACTTGAATTCCAACACTTGTCCCATGCTCCTTGCATGCACACAATGTTTACCTATGGTTCTTACTTTGTGAAATAGAGCACATTGAACACATTTCCAATCCTTATCATTTCACAACTCCAAATCCGTTTTTCATAAGTTAAAGAATATCAAATTCTTGTTACTTATAGAATATGCTAGATTCTAACATTCTATGCAACTATCCATTCGTAATGTCACTGCACCAAAGTCACAAAGACTATTGCCAATGATATTACTAAGTCCTCTATCGGAGATTGTTACAAGACAATTCCTTATATATGATGTCTCTTACTCAAAGTACATTCCTTTGAACATCCTTTTGCATAAAAGTTTCTAATCTAGACATAGATTTTCAATATTCAATTCCCAATATGGACACATTTCCATATTTTCCATATGACAACTAATTCTTAATAGAATCTCATCTATTCGTAATGATGTCGATATGGTCCATCTAATATGGACACACTTCCATATTTTCCATATGACAACTCATTCTTAATAGAATCTTTTCTATTCATAATAATGTCGATATGGTCCATCCAATACCATGCTTCCAACTACTCACAAGCGACCAATCCTCGTTGAACTTTGGGTTGTCCTTTGATAGTTGTTTAATTGTTTTAGTCAAAACCAATTCTATTCCCTTTTCCCTCTAAATGCGCTCGACATTTGGAAAATTTTAGAATGGTCAAACATTAAAGCATTTGCAATCGATCCTATACCCGAAGCGTATGGGACACGACGCATAATGTTTTATTTGCTATGTTCTCAAAATTCGAATTGTGAAGAGGGATGCCGTAATCATAATCGAAATTTTAAGAACACACTATGTACCTTTGACTAAATTTTATTAACATTCCACAACCTAAGCCTTTAGATTTGAAATGAAGCATAATATTCTCTCCCTTAATTATAGCAAACAATTCTTCAACTATTGCGACTTTGCAATGTATGACTCTTGTTTTCTATAATTAATATTGCTAACCTTGCAATACTTTCCTTAATAATCATACAATCATAACTTTTATGCTCCCACTATCTTGATGATTATTATAAAACATAACACTTATGCTCCCACTAGCTTCGACATGTATTCTTAAACATCTTAACTTCCAGAAAGACAATACCTATTGAATTTCTTAAGTCCATGTTTCTAATACATAGTGCTTTGATAATCTTTTATTAAGGCTTCTTGAACTTATACACCTTTTCCTTCGATAGTTCATATGTGTGTCTAAACAATTAAGACTAATTGCCAAACCTCACAATTCAAATTATGGAAAGGGATACCGTAACCATAATTGAATTCGAGAATGCAATTTTACAATCACTATCTTCTTAAAATCTTTCTTAGTGAAAGCATTTCCTCACAATCATTTTCATGAAGGAGGAAATCTTATGACACTTAGATTTAAAGCAGTGTATTTGTTCCTATCCATGTGAATTTGTTAAAACCAAGGTTTACGACAAATTCAAACTCATATGGACCGAACTTTCTTAATCTTGATTTCTTGCCTTATGGTAGCACATCTGACCACCATGTCTTCCAAGTAGTTAAGTAGCTCACCCTTTCCTATCAATGTACCTTTCATTGATTAAGGTGCTTTGCCTTTTATGCGTTCAAAATGAGAACTCATAGAACTCTCATGCATAATTAACTCGATTGGATTGGCACATAATCAAAATAATGTCATCACGATAGGTTGTAAACCTTAACTCGTGTGCTAGTGATGATCGATAAGGTTTATTTGATTTGTTCTTGAGACCTTTCAAGACCATTAAGACTCCCACTGACTCCTTTACATATAAGGTTCTCTTGTCAATAACCATTTCTTGACAAACAAATATTCAAGAGTTAGTGTAGCTTTTATCAAAACTCCTCATAAATTGGTCCTAGTTGATCTTTGTCTTATCTAAGACATCACAACTTACCACATTTAATGAATGTTTTAAACCTTAATACTTTTCACTCATTGTCACAATCTTAACTCTAAGACTTGTTTTGGAACGAAGTATAATTGACTTCTTGATTTGACCATTTCTTCAATCTTTGATTCCTCTTCTTGGACATACAATTGTACCAAGACTCACTTAGAGGATCAATTGAGATATTGTTCTTAATCATTAAGACCTATCATAAAGCATAAAAGGTACTCTCCCTTCTTCTTAGAATGGAGAAACTTTTATCTCTCTACCTACTTGATTCTTGTTATTCGTTCTACTATTGATTTAAACTTTTTCAATCAATTCAGAATTACACTTAATCTTGTAAGTATAATCATATTTACTAAACCTTTAGTAAATCATGACGAATATCTTTGTTACTCTTATGGTGGACTTGATCAACACGTAGCTTTGTGTATTCGATCTCCTAGTCCTTCACTTGACACTTTGTCAATGAATTAGTCTAATTTCCAAATACGAAATTTCTCATTCATCGTGCATCCACGTTGCATGATTCCAAGTTTCTATCCAATTGAAACTTGGGCGATGAGAAACTCTCCCTATTTGGTAAATTCTCAACTTTCCATAACATAATAAGAACCAAATCCATTATTGCTAATAATAGAAACATTTTAACGTCAATTTTTCATACACACCATTGTAAGAATAAATAAATAAAATTTAAAATCAAAATTTATTTTATTGCGGAAAAATTTGTCCTTACAATGCAACTCATTGAAAAACTTATGCTAATACATCTTTCTTAGCAATCTAATTCTAACTCTAAGTAGTAGCTCAAGAATCTAATCTTCGAGAAACGCGATCGAAATCCATTCCTTCATGGTTAGATTCTGCTCACTTCTTCCTTTAAGCTTCCTTTCTTTTCTTCGATCCTACAAAAACATCAATTGTAATCTTATCACATTATGTATTCAGAATCTAGAATGAAGCTTAAAAGAGTTAGTCAATGGATTTTACCTAAATTAGAGTCATACGTTTCGACTCTCCCATCTCTTAGATCTCTTAGGTAAATGGGGCAGCTTCGTCTCCAATGCCCCTTCTCTTGGCAATAAAAGCAGATCGACTCTTTTGGAACAGGACATGGAACTACTTCAGACATCGCCTTTCTCTTATGATCAAACTTTTGATCGTAGCAAGTCTTTCGTTGCCATTGTCTATATCCATACAGGTCTTGAAGGCAGATTCACCAATCAACTTTGCTTTTCTATTGCGCCAAATCATTGCTGATTCAACAGCAATAAGCATATAGGTGAGACCTATAAGGGTCACGTCGTAGTTCATCATATAGTACTCTCTTACGAACTCACTATATGAGTTGGGAAGTGACTGAAGAACCCAATCAACAGCCATCTCCTCACCGACAACTGATCCCATCATTCTTAACCTATCAATGTGTGACTTCATCCCTAGGACGTGTGCACACACGGACTTTCCTTCTTTATGTTTACTTGCCAAAAGGGCTTGAGTGAGCTTGAACTTTTCAAGCCTTCGAACTTGTGGGTTAGGGAGAATAATAGGAGGAGGTGGAGGAAGTGAAGCATGATTTCTTGTTCCTCGATCGAATCGTGGAATATCATCTTCATGTGGAATGCTTGTTCCACGAGATTTGGGAAGACCATAGTTGTCGAACTTTGACATCTACAAAACGGGAGAAAAACGAATTCAAGTTAGTTGATTGATTGAGTCCTTAGTAAATCACCCAAATGAGATACTAAGGCTAGGACCCAACACAATATTCTACAACTCGGGAGAGGGATGCCGTAACCCTAATTGCAGAATATTTGAAGGTAAGTGAATGACGATTCACTAATTTCCACCACGAAAAACGAAAAAGAAATTTAAGTTTTAAATCTATGAAAACTCCTAGATCCGTTGAGATTCATTGAACTTTCAATGGCATGTTTAAATCTCGATATGCCCCTCTAGTTTGTGACTGGGATGCCGAGGATCACAAAGCGGGTGTGAAAACCCATGCAAACTTACATGGTGCCCTCACATGTTACAGTCACCTATTCGATGTGCCGGTAAACCACACACGCTCCACCGAACTATGACAAACATTGAGTCACCCTTTGCTACCTTTGCTTAGAACCATTTAGTGTGCCGGTTAACCACACACGCTCCACTAACGTCTTCGCAAGGGCACAAAGTGTAATTTCATGGAATTGCATCAATTCACTTTTGCCTAAGTAACTAAGATTGGGAATTTGTAAAACATTTAGTTACTTTTGTATATCATTATACTTATAATGGAAGGTTTCGTCCTATCCTACCCGTTCGGCTAACGACCCTCCACTAGTCAAGAGTGCGGTGGGTAAGAGTGGATACCCACTCAATCGCCATTTTATAGGCAATTTCCTTAAACACCCCTTATAGACCAGCTTCGTGAATGAGGCCTACTAACGGTAAGACTGACTTTTACTCATACATATATATAATGTTAGACTTTTAATGTTATATATAGTATAGGGTGTATTTTATACTTTCAAAATACTAGGTGGTCTAATTTAACAATTATACTTTTAATTCAATTAAATTGTAAACCTAAACTTTTATGGATTTATTAAACATCTTTTAATTATACACCTTAATTAATTAATAAAACCATGAGGGTGTGATTTTAACTTTTTCAAAACTATGCTAGAGTTTTAGAATTTAACATTCCTAATTAAACTTTTAATCAACATTTAAATTCCAAAACTTGAGGGCAAGTTTTGAAACATTTCAACACATTAGGGTTTCAACTATTTAAATTTCAAAACTACAAAACTATTAGGTTCAAATTTAAACTATAAAACCTAAGGGGCAAAATATGAAACTTTTCATAACAACAAGGATCAAATAACAAATAATTCAAATTAACATTTAATCACATAATTATCCATATTTGATTTATTTAATGATTTCTTGCAAAACAATTCATCAATTTAATCAAAATAATTTAAACAATTATCACATAAGGAAACAATTATCTTATTAATTGATAAATATCTTCAATTAGATCAAAAATATAGTCAAATATATCATATAATCGGATTAATATAGATCTAACATGAAAAGATAACCATCCATAAGCAAAAACAGCAAGAAATCCCGAATATCCCTCTGTCTGACGCACCGACTCGCCGAGTCACCCTCTGGAACTCGCCGAGTAGGGGCAACTCGCCGAGTCCACAGTGGGACTCGCCGAGTCCATCAAACAGAACACCAAAAATCGAATTTTTAAAACATATCAAGCATCAATACAATAGAAACCAATCATGTCTCTGATACCACTGATGGGTTTTAGTCATAAGACATCCTATGTGCTCATACAAACCCTAATGCTTGGATCTAGGTTTCTCTATTGTACATGCTTTGAATCCAAGACTATAAACCCTAATTCTAGCATACAAGTAATCATATTAGATATTAGAATAAGTTTATAATGTTACCTTGATTGTTATGTAGCAATAACAATCCCAATTCCTCCTTGAATTGACTTTGGAAGGCTTAGAGTCACAAGTGTCACTCCTCTAATGGTTCACAAACACCATAAGCAAGAGGATGAAGAGGAGAGAGGATGGAGGCTACCCAAAACGTGTTCTAACCCTAGAAAATAAGTTCCCCACGTTTTTGAGCCTTTAGGGTTCTATATATAGTGAGGCGATTAGGGTTATCTAACAAGGAAACCCTAATTTGGATGCTTAAGCCCTAAGCAACCCATGGAGCCCTTTCTTAAAGCCTTGGACGACTTCATATGGGCTTCCCCATTAGAATTCGTCCACCTTATAATAAAAGGCAATCCATGGCCCAAATTGCAATTATCTTATAATTACAATTCCAGTCCCTTAAGTTTAATTAATCTCTTTTAGTCACAAAACTAATTACCAATTAATTATTGACTAATATTAATTAAACAATATGATTTCCCCTTTAATATATTATTCTCATAATATATTAATAAATCATATTTAATCCTTTCTCTCCATAATTCATCCTATCAAGTTGCTTCGGTGAAGGCAACCCAAAAGGACCATGCACCATCGGGTCAAGTACATACCAAAATAGTTATGGACTTAGACACTAATCCAACAGCAACATCCAGAGTTGTTTTCGGAGTAAGACTTCGAGGGCGAAGTCTGATTCTAGTGGGGGAGAATTGTAACATCCGGGTTCCCAGGTATTATTTCTTATTCATTTATTTTTGGATTTTGAAAGGGGACTCGGCGAGTTGGAGTATAAACTCGCCGAGTATGGTCACGGATGTCCACACGAATTCGCGTCTGGACTTGGCGAGTCCAAGGGGTGGACTCGGCGAGTCCACGCTGTTTAATGAAACCCCAATTTCATTGGTTTGGGACCTATTTAAAGGCCCTTAGGGCCGTCATTTGCATCTACCAGTCCCTTGAGAGAAACCCTAGAGCACTTGAGCGTTTTAGGAAGAGAGAGAAGGCCATTGTTAACATTTGAAGCTTGTTTAGCAAGGAAAAGGAGGTTTTAGCCAAGAGGAAGCAAGGGAAGTGGACATCCTGCGATTTTGGAGCTCAGAGCATCACTTTAGAGGTAATATCTCGGCTCCTTTTCTGTTGTTATGATGATGATGTGGATTTAGGGTTTCTTGGACCCTTTATTGACTAGTTTCAAGGCCAATACATCCCTATGTGCGTTGAGGCGTTAGATCTGGATCCATTGAGGTCCAGAGGGCTTTACTCTTCAATCTTTATGAAGATCTTTGGGGGTTTTTGACCATGGGTTGTGATAAATGGGGCTAAAACATCATATAAGAGCAAATAGAGGTTGTTTGTGCGTCAAGATCCGAACTTTACGTGATTATCATGCTTGGAGAGGCTAGATCTATGATTTGATGGAGCAGATCTAACCTCAGAAGTCGTCTTTAGTTTGTGCATGGCATGAACCCGCCGAGTTGTTCTTGGGACTCGGCGAGTAGTTTGAAGGTTTCCCGTTAACCACTTAGTGAGTGGACTTGTCGAGTTGGGGGAATGACTCGATGAGTCAGGGTGAGTCAGGTGTTTGAGTTCAAGTTAGAACTCGCCGAGTTGTTCTTGGGACTCGGCGAGTTGAGTCGGGGTGGCCCCGCGATTCTTGCCAAGTGGAACTCGTCGAGTTGGGGAAACACTCGACGTGCCAAGAGAGGGTTCGAGAGAGAGTCAGTTGACACGTGTAGACTCGCTGAGTCGCCTTAGTGCACTCGCCAAGTCGGGTCGAAGTTGACCGTTGACCTTGTGGACTTTTAGGGTTAAGTGTAGTTGTATTTATGGGAATATTTGCTTTATGTGATTAGGCGGAGGCTAGGTCACATTTCTACCGAGGCAGAGACATACCGAGATATCAGAGGTGAGTCTTCTCACTATACTGTACCTGGAAGGGTACTTATGTGTGACCGGAAGGTCTTGTATGCTATGAGTTGTAGGTTTTGTATGCGTTATGTATATGATATGTTTGCTATGTATGGTATGGGCCGGAAGGCATTATGACATGGACCAGAAGGTCAGGTAATAATAAACCCTAATATTCTAAAATACAATATTACTCCGTATTGCAGAGCAATGGCTGAACAGGTTAGTAACCATACGCCTGAGGTTGGTGGAGGTCCTCAACCCGAGGAAGTGAATACTCTAGTATCTCCTTGTGAGGAGCGACTCTTGGGTAAACTTACCGGTGTTATTCGACAGACTCTCGAAGAACACAAAAAGAATGGTGATAAGGGAAAAAAGAAAGCCACTGGAGAATCTTCAAAAGGAGAGGTGAAGCATCCCTCGTTCAAAGATTTCAAGAGTAGTGGTGCTACAGAGTTTTCCGGTGTTCTCAATCCCATTATTGTTCTTACTTGGATCCAGAACACAGAGAAAGTGTTTCGTATTTCTCATGTGGATAATGAAGACAAGGCTAATTATGCTTCCGCAATGCTCATCGGAGAAGCCTTAGTCTGGTGGGAAGCAACATATGAAGCTCTCAGGGTTTGACCAGGAGAATTTAGCCTGGGAAATGTTTAAAACTCGTTTGCTAGAGAAGTATTGTCCTCTAGACATGAGGAGGAGATTGGAGAAGGAATTCCTTGAGCTTAAATAGGGAGGAATGATTGTGGATGAGTATGAAACTCAGTTTAATCAAAGAGCAAGGTTTGCTACAAAGTATATTCCAACTGAAGATGAGAAAATTTAGTTATTCATGGAGGGACTACGACACAAAATCCATGATTTCGTTGCCAATCGAGAAGTTCTGTCATTCGATAAAGTCATTGAGTATGCTCGAAGACGTGAGCATGACTTAGAAATACGTGGTGCCACTTTTACTGCTCTGAAGCATCCACATACTGAAAGGACTGTTCCTGTTCCTTCTTTTCTACCAGCTCAATCCGTTCGGACCGAACCTGGTAATCAAGTTCAAACTCAAAATGTCTCTCGTGGACGCGGTAGATCCCAATCTTTTTGTATGCAATCGCCTTCATGTCGTATTTGTGGAAGGAATCATCAGGGCCAATGCAAAATAGACAAGGAATCTATTGTATATTATGGATGTGGAGAAAAGGGTCATATAAAGCCAGCTTGCCCAAGAAAGGATGTTACTTGCTATGCATGTGGTATTACTTGCCACAAGAAGCGTTTTTGCCCTACTCTTACTAGTCAGATGACGGGAAGTCAAGCTTTTGTTCAACAACCGGCGAGAAGTCAAGTCCCTGTTCAACAATCAAAGGGTACTCCAACTAAAAAGGAGGAGGTGCCAAAAGCTAAGGGTCGTGCATTCCAGATTACCTCAGAGGAGGCATGCGAGGACCCGAATGTTGTGACGGGTACATTTCTTGTCAACTCTAGACCTGCTCACATCTTATTTGATTTTGGTGCCTCATATTCTTTTGTGTCTTATGAATTTGCACATTCCTTTCAAATTGGTTGCTTTGTACTCGCGCAACCATTTCACGTAGATATTGTGGGAAGTATATCATTACTTGCTGATAGAAATTGAAGGCTATACTTTTCTTGCTAACCTGATCCCTATCTCCTTGCCCAACTCTGATATTATTCTAGGCATGGATTGGTTATCAAAGAACCATGCAGAACTCTTGTGCTATGAAAACATAGTACACATTCCTATTGAAGTGGAGAATCCTATCTATGTCTACGGTGAACAAAGACTCTTAAAAATAATCTCTTTCCTTAAAGCTCGTAAATTCATATCGAAAGGGTGTTCTATCTATTTCGCCTACACAGTTGATGTCTCAAAAGGGGAGAAGAAAACTGTAAATGATGTTCTCGGTTTTAACGAATATCCTGATGTTTTCCCCGATGACTTGCCTAGCCTTCCTCCGGATAGGCAAGTAGAATTTCGAATTGACCTTATGCCTGGTGCTGCTCCGATTGCGAAGACTCATTATCGTCTTGCGCCATCTGAGATGAAAAAAATGATGATCCAACCACAGGAACTACTTGACAATCGTTTCATTCGACCGAGTACCTCTCCCTGGGGTGCTTCGGTACTGTTTGTCAAGAAGAAAGATGGATCGATGCGAATGTGCATTGATTATCGTGAGTTGAATAAGGTGACTATCAAGAACAAGTACCCACTACCTCGCATCGACGATTTGTTCGACCAACTTCAGGGTGTTAGCTATTTCTCAAAGATTGATCTAAGATCTAGCTATCGTCAGTTGAAATTTCACGAGCAGGATGTACCGAAGACTGCGTTTCATACTCGATATGGGCATTATGAATTCCTTATTATGTCATTTGGTTTAACAAATGCTCCTGCTATATTTATGGATATGATGAATCGGGTATGCCGCCCAATGCTCGATAAATCAGTCATCATATTCATTGACGATATTCTAATCTATTCCAAGTCTGAAGCTGATTATGTCATTCATATTTGTGCGGTTTTAGAACATCTTCGAAAGGAGAAACTATATGCTAAATTCTCGAAATGTGAATTTTGGCTTCGCCAAGTTCAATTTCTCGGCCATGTTATTTCTAGTGATGGTGTATCCGTAGATCCTATTAAAATCAAAGCTGTTCAAAAATTGGGAAGTGCCCCGTAATGCTTCCGAAATTCGCAGTTTCTTGGGTCTCGCGGGATATTACCGGAGATTCATTAAAGACTTTTCTCGTATAGCCATACCTCTCACGAGTCTTACACGGAAGGAAGTGAAGTTTGAATGGGGTGAAGCCCAAGAAAAAGCTTCCTCAACTCTAAAAGATCTTTTGACTCATGCTCCAATCTTATCACTCCCAGAAGGTGATGATGATTTCTCCGTATATAGCGATGCTTCAAGATTGGGACTCGGTTGTGTGTTGATGCAACGTGGCAAAGTGATAGCCTATGCCTCAAGACAACTGAAAGATTATGAAAAGAATTATCCCACTCATGATCTCGAACTCGCTGCAGTGGTATTTGCCCTAAAACTTTGGAGGCATTATCTTTTTGGTACAAAATGCCAATTATTTACCGACTACAAAAGTCTCAAGTACATATTCAGTTAGCAAACTTTGAATATGAGACAACAACGAGCCATGGAGCTGATCAAAGATTATGATTGTGAAATCCTATATCATCCTGAAAAAGCCAACGTAGTTGCCGATGCACTTAGCAGAAAGGTTTATCGCAATAGTATGTGTTATGCTATTACTCATACTACAGTAAAATTCACTATTTTAGATGAATTAGAGAAATGGCAAGAAGAGGCCCTAAAGCCAGAAAATGTGAAGTAAGAAGGGATGATACATTATAATGATGCTTTACTTGATGATCCGCGAGGATTAAAAGTAGAATCGGTTGTGGATTCCAAAGATTGTGGATTGAGACAAAAGATTTTAGATGAAGCCCATAAATCTAAACTGTCAATCCATCTTGGTACAAGTAAAATGTACTATGATGTAAGAGCTGATTATTGGTGGCCTGGATTAAAGAGAGACATTGGAAGGTATGTACAGGAATGCTTAGTATGCTTACAAGTCAAAGCAGAGCACCAAAAGCCTTATGGAACCCTAGAAAGTCTTAGTGTTCCTATATGGAAATGGGAAGAACTATCCATGGATTTTATTACCAAATTTCCAAAGACTGCTAGATAGCATGATAGCATTTGGGTAATTATCGACCGCCTGACTAAAAGCGCTCATTTTCTTGCCATGCATGAAACGACTCCAATGTAGAAATACGCACAAGTATACTTGGATGAAATTGTTGCAAGACACGGTGTGCCACTAAAGATCATTTCCGATTGTGATGCTCGCTTCACTTCTCACTTTTGGGCGAGTATGCAACGTGAATTAGGATCTCGAGTTGCTCTCAGCACAACTTATCATCCCCAGACAGATGGTCAGACGGAGAGTACAATCCAAACAATAGATGATATGCTTCGTGCATGTGTCTTGGAGTTCGGTGGTAACTAGGATAAATACTTACCTCTTGTCGTATTCTCGTATAATAATAGTTACCACGCTTCAATCAAAATGACACCATATGAGGCATTATATGGTCGCAAGTGTCGTACTCCATTATGTTGGCGAGACATAGGACAGAAGATCCTTGGAGGCCTTGAAATGATTCAAGACACTACTGACAAGATTCAAATCGTACGAGAAATAATGAAAGCAGCCCAGGATCGACAGAAGTCCTATACAGAAAAGAGGAGACGACCCATAGAATTCCAGGTGGGTGATTTCGTAATGCTAAAAGTATCCTCGTGGAAAGGCATTATGCGATTTGGGAAGAAAGGAAAACTAAGCCCTAGATTTGTTGGTCCTTTCAAAATCATCCAGAGAATTGGAAAGCAAGTGTACCGCTTAGAATTGCCTGAAGATTTGGCAGGTATTCATGATGTGTTTCATGTGAGCTATTTGCGTAAATTCTTGAGCATCAATGATGAGACAGTTCCATTATCCGAGGTGAAATTGGATAATAAGTTAAGATATGTAGAAGAGCCGAAAGAGATCATGAATGAAAGAACAACTAATCTACGTAATAAAGAAGTAGAGTTCGTGCTTGTCAAGTGGAAACACCATCGAGGCCCAAATTATACTTGGGAAAATAAGAATGAGATAAGAGCAAAATATCCCCATTTATTTTAATCGATGTAATTTCGGGGACGAAATCCTCAAAATGAGGAGGTATTTGTAACATACACGTTTTGAAATCGTGTTTTAAGTAAATAATATTATGAAATATTATGTGAATTTCAATGTTGAGCTCTAACAGATAGTTTTTACTAGAATTGAAGTAAACTATGCTTAAAATCATTCAGAAAGTATTGGAAGTCTAATGAGATTCCAATCAAATGTCAAATAGTGAAATTTAACGAAAATATAAAATTTGGAATAAGTAAAATTTTATTATCGAAAGTTGTAGATAATCTCGTTAGAAACATTTAGGCGAAAACCTCATCGAAATCCGAGTTATAACGAAGAAGTTATGACCAATCGAAGATTCGCGACAAAACCGGCACGACGCCAAATGACGTAAAAAACGAGTTTTTGATAAACTACTTTTTAGCCTTAGTATACTAAATGAAAGTCGTAGTATTCGTTAAACCGAGAAGTTTGATAAAAAGAACGCCAAAATCTGACTTCGTATGAAGAGGTTATGATTTTTCGAAGTTTCAGCTTATCACTAGACATCTAAAAACTCGAATTTTAGATCAAGTGATATTTAGCTGACACAACCTAAACGAGAATTGAAGGTCTCGTCATTAGTAGTACAACGGTAAAAAGTATGACGAAAACGGACGTCGGATGAAGAAGTTATGAATTTTCAACGGATTTTTCTGTCCCGGTCTGTTAAAAATAATAATATTAAAATTAAAGTCAAAATTAGCCGATGAAGTCTAAACAAAAATTGTAGAGCATAATTTTAGCTACGCGTGCATATAAAGAACGTCAAAAACGGAGTCTGTATGAGAAAGTTATGGATTTTACAAGATTTAGCACATTTTTCGAGAAATTTCGCATGAATAGTGCTGCCACGTCATCCCTCGCATGCAGCCTCCACGTGTCACCTCCTGATAGGACCGAGATTCACTGTGTCACCTTCTGATTGGACCAAATCCGCGGTCCACTAAGCCTCGGACACATTCGCAGGAGACACCCCGCGAACACTCCTCGGACCCTCGTGCCCTCCTCCCATTGGACCGAAGTTAGGTCCAATCCGAAGCAGCCAGCTGTCCGACCGAAGCTTCGACCTTCTGCCGCGTGTTCCGAGCCTCGCATACGTGCCTCTCCCTCCTCGCTTCGGATCCGACCCTCGCAGCTATATAGTGGCTGCGAGACCTCTCGGGTAATTTTGGAAAATTGCCACTTTCACCCCCCCTTTTGATATTTTTACTATTCCGACTTCCCTCGAAGCCCCGGTACTGATTCCAAAGCCCAAAACACCCCCCGAGACTCTCGAGAAGCCCGAAAATTTTATCTTTTTGGTTTTGAAACTCTACCTTCGTAGAGCCCGGTTTTCAATGAAGAAAGTGATATTTAGAGCCAAAGTGCTGCCCAAATTAATATTTTAGCCCCCGGTTATTTCACGGTGAGTTTAATATATAAAAAGAATTGTATGTTATGTGTTATATTTGCTACGTGTTTTTCAGTATTATTATTCCGGGTTATTTTCCTGTGTTATTTTTATTCGCTATTTTTAATAGCAAAACAATATCTTTGATCATGTGATCAGTGAAAGGATTTAGATTCACGTTGGTACTGGTATGTAGCCTCTGGCCATGTAGAACATGTCTCCGTAAGAGAATGATTTCTATTCTATGGTATTGGCAGAAGGTTAGACAGGGCTATAAGCCTGAAATCTACCAAAATGTTAAATCCGAAAGTTGTATGTTTTTTGTGCCATTTGGGACAAAGCTTTATTGATGTATATCAACTATGGAAATTGTTATGTCTCATTGATTGTATATCTTTGAATCAAATCAATGATTTTTATGGAAAGTTTGTCACATGATTCACATATGCCCTTGTTGTTCCTTGTTCTTCTTTGCTTCTGCCATATTGAAGTATATATATGACATAACGTTATATTGTATCTATTATTGAACTCACTAAGCGTCACCGCTTACCCTCTCAATGTTTAACAAATTGCAGGAGATAAGCATCCAGTATAATTATATACTGGTAGAAGATTTTTGAATAGTTTGAAACTATTGTATCGATAGAAGCTTATGAATAGTTTGAAACTATTGTATTTTGCACTCCTATATGTATAAAACTATAGAATCTTGGGAAGTTATATAATATTTAACACTTTAAAATAGTTGGTTTGTATCCAGTAGTTTGTAACCTCTTTATCAATGTAAAATATTGTTTTTATGAATATGCAAGTAGCATGTTTTGGAGTAACTATATTGTCAAGTATGAAAGTTTGGGTCTTTCATAAATACGAAAGTGAGGGTCTTTCAATTTGTTATTTAACAAATTGATCCATGAAAAATCTAAATTTATAGGAAAATGTTTGTAACTTATACAAAACCTAACTTTGACACAATATTAGCATAATTCTATTGTAGAAATTAAGTATACTAGTGTTAGAATTTTGACTAGAGACTTACTAGTGTGTAACCTTATCGTAGGGAATCGGTAGTAGGACGTGAGGGAAGTTAGCTCAAGGCATCACAAATACCTTCAAACATCATTGTGAGTATTCATGACTCCCCCTATTTTTGGTTTTTAAATGTTTCATGGTGGACAAGCATTTTGTTTACTCAATTATGTTCGTTGTACTTATTTTCAATTGTATCACAAGTGATCTACTATGTATGTGTATGCTATTGTTAATTAATGAGGTCTTATCGCGGTTAAGTCCCTGGAATCAGTCCACACAACTCATTAACTCATTTGAGTCCATGGTCATTATGGATAACGCTATTAGGAGGTAGACAACTCCTCACTCGCACGATTTTCTTGAGTACATTTTACGATATTTCTCTATGTTAGGGATAGACATGGAAGAGGGCACCCTCGATCATTAGGCTTGGGTTGTGAACTCATGGTATAATCATTATGCACATAGAAGAGGGCACCCCGCTTCCGTCCCCGATTTTTTTCAGTAAATTCCCCCATACGGGATGGGGCCCCCACAGGTCGGGGTCCCACGAGACTTTTTGACATGCCTATTAAGGAAATCTCAAAATGGTTTACTAACCCGACAAGATTTTTCAATCTTACCATAATCACCCACTAGAATTCGGTTTTTCCACAATGAAACCAATTAAAATTTCCGAAGACCTTTTGGGGTACTTCCCTTTGGAGCCCATTAGGGGCACTTCTCTAGAACCCTGCAAGGGGGTGCAACCCCTTTAACTCTCGTCTTTCTGTCGTACCGGCTTATAATTTTATCTTATATATGTATATACCTTACATTCACCAAACATGTACTAGAAAGTATAAACAAAGCCCCTTAATGAACATGTCAGTTTCAATGAGATAAAATGCCAGACACTAAAATTAACAACATTCCTTCTAAGTAATTCACCTATATTCCAATCACATCGTCCATTTTGTTTGTAATGTTTTTCACTCTTTTTCAATATATGATTATCTATATACCATCCTTCCCAGATGGATATCAAGATTTTATTAGTTCAGTTGATTTTTTAGTTTTTGTTTACTGTTTCTAATGTGGTGGCTATGGTTCAATTCTTCCGATAATAATTTTTTGGTTTAATTTAATTACAAATATAATTTCTTTGGAGTTTTTTTTCTTGTTTTTGCATAGGATCTATAATACCCTAATTTGATTGAGCATGCTCTTAATATTACATACATATTTTTTTGGATTTGCGATATATATGAATCAGATAAACGAAATCTAAAATATCATATTTCATAACTTTTTATGTCACATCTTTACGAATCCAAATGACACCCCAGGAATGAAATTGTGATAATTCTATTTGCAATATTTTGCATAAGATGATTATAACTTCCAAAATTTAAGTTATCGAGTTAATTGCTTAATAAACGGGTGTTATTCTTTCTAATAAATGAAAGATTTCTTTGTCACGTATCATACTCTCATTCAATTTGTCAAATGTCATTTTGTTGTTATTTTGAATTATTTTTTTTTCTACATGTTATTTTATGAGTTTTTCTATTTTATTAAATTTCACATAATATTTTAGTGTGATAATTGCAATAAATGTAATAATAAATGGATATTAATTTCACTAATAAACTTACCTTTTAATTTCAAAATTATCAAAATTAAAGCTCATTAGTTTCTTTTTTATTTAAATTATTTGTTTAAATTTAAAAGATAAAAAATATTTCCATTATAATAAATCATTATTTGTCTAATTTTCTTATAAATTCAAAATTCTCAAATGTTTTGATCTTTATATTTAACTTTTTTTTTTTAAATTAACCCATATAATATATGGAGAAATTAAATATCCTCCTACTTTTGTTCCTACAAATTATCTTACCCAATTAAATGATGACATGTGTCATATTGATATATTAAAATATCATTTAATTTTATTCAATGAGCATTAAATATTACACATGTCACTATTTAATTGGATAGAATAATTTGTATGAAACAAAAAGTAGGAGAATATTTAATTTCTCTAATATATGGGTCTCACACCCAATTCTTATGAATATCCTCTCTAATAAATAAATGTTTTTTTGTCACTTATCGCATTTTCATTTAATTTGTCAAATGTTATTTTGTGGTTATTTTGAATTATTTTTTTCCACATGTCATTTTATGAGTTTTTCTATTTTATTAAATTATACATAATATTTTAATATACTAGTAGTAATAAATGGATATCAATTTCATCATTAAACTTACATTTTAATTTCAAAATTCGCAAAATTAAAACTCGTTAGCTTCTTTTATTCATTTAAATTTAAAAGATAAAAAAAAAGTATTTTTCTTATAATAATTCATTGTTTTTCTTATTTTTTTTATAAATTCAAAGTTTTCAAATATGTTAATATTTATATTATTATTTTTTTAAATTAATACATGTATTATATAATTCTTATAAATAGTTTTAAAATAAAACGAATATTATTATCCGATTGACAGGATTTTTAACACGTGGCGGGTCGGTGGACCAACTTGTGTAAAGTGTGAAATAAACAAGAATTTACCCAAAACACTTTGGTTTCCAGCTGTCATACCACTCTACCTTGCGCCGTAAGTATTACCCAGCCTTCACTTTTTGGTCCCACACGACTACTCAACTGCGTACTTACAATTCAGTACCCTTGTTTTCAACAAATTTTATATTTTTCACCCCTGATATTTATCTATAAAAGAGATCATCGCCAATCAACAAATCCTCCTCTCCAACAATACAAAATTCATTCGTTCTTCCTTAATCTCACCATGACTCGTGTAACCCTTCTCGTCCTTGTTCTAGTTCAGAAAGTTCCTTAATTTGCTTTCATTTTATTGTATTTTAAGCATAATTTCGATCCTCTGTTTTTCATCTTCATCTTCAACTTCGATCTTCTTGAATTTCCATCTTCTTTCACCTCCCTTCATCAAAAGTCTGCTTAGTTTCTATAAATTCTCTGCTTTCCACCTTTAAATTCATAAATTTCAGTTGTAATCACCGATTAGGAGCTCTTCTGATTTTAAGCTCTGTGTGTTCTTGTTGATCCTTCAATGGCGGCCACTTTTCCAACACCACCAGCAAAGAAACCCACCACCGCTTTTCCTCCGAGAAGGGGAAGAGTGAAAGCTCAAATTTTTGAAGGGGTTGCAGAAGCAGTAGCTTCTGCAGCC